>NW_006239117.1:762387-779176 GCF_000226075.1 Solanum tuberosum | reverse complement strand
GGAGGTAATAGGTCCTCATGAAAGTTTAGTATCACAACAACAAATCTGACTAAAGTTGAGATATTTTTCAGACCCTTATCCCTTTTGTTTCATCTAAATTGGCGTCAAAGAAAGAAGTCAATATCAGAAACTCCAATTCCAATTAAAGTTATTTAGTAAGAAAATTGAGTAAAATTCTCGGTTGGTCACCTTGATGAAATTGTGTTATAAAGTTGTTTATTTTATTTTTATATAGTTACTTAATTTATGCATTATTTTTTACAAGCAACTCTAATCAAAAAGATATTTTCATCACCGGAAAGCTAACTTGGATAAACCACATGTTCGGTCAATCAAAAGTTTTGAAAATATATATTTTTTTAAGAAAATAAGTTACTTAAAAAATAAAGAAAATAAACTTCTCACTCTAATTAGGAAAAATAAATCCTACAAATAGCATTTCATATTAATCGTGTCTTTCCTACCTTTTAATATACCTTATCTTCACCTCACCTTCATTCTCACCACCCACACCTCATCACCCAATTACTCTCACCCCTCTCTCTCTCTCTATATATATATATATAATAATTTCGTATATATGCCGAATACAACAAAATAGATAAGTATTTTTTTCATGAAAGAACATTTTCCTTCATACTGAACACACCCTAATTTGGTTGTTTATGTTGGTGTTAGTGTGCATTTACTATTAAAATTAAAATATTAAAGTGCATGATAATTAGTAGGCATAAAATAGAAAGAGTGGTGTCATAATACTTTATAGCTTACATAACCACAATGACATGTTGTTCTCGTTGATTATCGATCTTCTACTAATTGACTCACTAATCTTCAAATGGCTATCCACATTCTTGATATTTATTTGTGGAATATTTTTTACACCTATATGAATGATGTTTTCTTCATTGTGCTAAAATAGAAAAAGATGAGAAGTGGATGAGAAGTATGTTACGTTGTGCTTATATTTTGAGGTAAATGTAGTGAAAGAGAGAGTTAAGACAGAGAAAAATATTTTAAGTCTCTAACTTATTCATTATACAAAAATAGTAATCATGTATTTGAAGGAAGGTGTTCTTTTGGTAGAGCTTTGAACTCTTTGACTAATCCAGAGTTGTTTGAGATATACGACATTATTGAGTTGTTGTATTTTGGAGACTGAAACGGACAAGTCAAGAGTTATATTGTTGAATCGATATAGATCATATCTCAATGGACTTGATCAATCTCCTTAAAGAGAGAGTGAACAATATATTTGTGTCTCAAACTGAATATTTATTTATTCAATTTTGTCATTTCATATTCAACTGTAATTTATGGTATATTCACCAACGACTTATTTTAACTCAAACCAAGAACCACCCATGTTAAAACAAATAAAATTAACGTTGGCTATTCTATCTCGATTGAAGTATTCCTTTTATGTAATTAATTAACGAAGGAAATTGTTTGTGATTCATTTTGAATATTTTTATATGTATAAGGTGTTAGTATAATATAATTGAGACATTTTCTATTAAAAAGTCGAAGTAACAATAATTCTCTGTTATATGAGTATATATAACTTAAAGTCGACCAAACTACGATAGTGAATTATCATACTACAAAATATCAAAATTGAAATTATCAAATTAAAGTTTTCAATATTGTACCATGCACCCCTATTTGTGACTATATATATTGATAGATCATAAGGTTAGGTAAAACACAGAGCCTATAGAATTTAGAAAGTTATTTGGACTTCATTTGTCTATATTGTTGTCTCTCTCTATAAAAAAAAATAAACACATATAACTATAATCAAATATTATATACATATGATTTCAATTAGAATTAAAAATTTATGAGTGTACTTTTTAAGAAATAAATTAAAATTGCACTATATTTTATAGAAACGAACGCTAACACACTATTTATGAAAATGAAAAAAATAATACTATCATAATTTTAAAAAGGGAAAATCACTTATGTGTACCCTTTTTAAAAAATATTTACGACATTTGTCAACATTATTCTTTTAACCATATATAACAATTTGGCTGAATGACAGTATTACTAAAAGTTGCGAATGGTAGCACTTTTTGCTAAGTTTAAAGGAACAAAATTGTTTAAAGTAAGTATTGCTAAAAGTTGACAAAAATGATAATAAATTAAAAATATACTTAAAAGTGGTAATTATTAAATAAAATACTTTCCTTTTAAAAAAATAAGAGGAAATGACATATATATACAACTGATAGTTATAATTAGCAATAAATAGCCCAACAATAATTAGCATTTAATAGACAAATAAAAAATAAGCACAAAATGGCCCAAATTAATAAATGACATTTTAATAGTTTTTTTTTTGTTTTCCTCGTATAACCAATATCACTAAACAACAAAAATAACGGAAACATAAAAAGTTGTATATACAATACGTAACCGCCCAAAAACATAAATTATGTATTTTCATATATTTTTTTGTTCGTTACTTGATAAAAAAAAATTCCAATTGTATACTTGATGATTGTATATAGGTAGAAGAATGGTGTATTCATTCACTTAGTATTAGTATACATTAATAGCTATGTTATCCCCTCAGTGTATACATATTAAAAAGTCAAACACTTTTATGTATTCATTCACTTATAATATGTATACACTGCATTGAAGATTTTTTTAAAATCATGAACATCATGTATGCATTGCAATCATGTATACATATCTGTATATTCATTCTCTCAAAATTTGTATACATTCTAGTTTCTTTCTTCAGTAAATGAGGATTGCACATGAAATATAAATTGCGCAATAGCAAACACACAAGTCGAATCGGATAATGAGAAGACTTACATGGCTATAAAATTTAGAGTTATGGATGGAGAATCCACAAAATTAGAATCAGAATCCCCATTTTTATGAATAATCCTAGGATAACTTTCTTAAACATAACAATTGATACCCACAATTAATTACTATTAAGTAAATTTTTGCCTAAATTAGATATAACCTTCAATTTAAAAAATTAAATTCCCCAAAAAAAATGAACGACAATACAAGAGGGGATCAAACATAGGCTAAGAATTAGAGAAATTGACGGGTAGACATCAACAAACCATCAAGAATTTAAAAGCGAAAGAGAAAAAATACACTATGGACGAATATTTTTATAGAATTCAATATGTAAAACTAATAAACAAGAACTTTTATTCAAAGTAATGAAGAAGAAGAATTGAAGAAATATTTACATAATCAATAAAAAAAAATCATTCAAAAGAATCGTGTGTATGAGAAAGAAGAGAAAAAAACTACTTCCCAATAAAAAAGGACATCATGCTGCCACCTCCTAAAATTATGTAATTTAATTTTTAAAAAAACTTCCCAATACGTGGGCTACTATTTGCAAAATTTAATTTTTAAAAACCTTTTTTTGTCAAGAAAATAAAAGATGGCTATTTGTTGCCAATTAGTAAAATGAGATGTCATGCTGTGCCATTTTTTCAAAATATAAATACCAGCCCATTACAGTTAATGGGCTTTGCTCAGGCCCATACCAGCGAAAACACCCAAGCTAGTTCTCCCTCATCGTCTGCAGAAAGCTTCTTTGTTGTGTTTATAAAGCAAAACATTAACCTATATGTCTGTCCCTTCGGGGACATCCGATAAAATTGGAACGATACAGAGAAGATTAGCATGGCCCCTGCGCAAGGATGACACGCACAAATCGAGAAATGGTCCAAATTTTTTTCTTAAACAAACCCCCGTCATTTTACTAGTTTTTTCCTCCTTTTCAGAGCTACATTTTTTTAGTTACATTTTTGCTATTCTTATAAAAGGTTATTGTTACTAGAAATTAGAGTAAGTAAAAGCAATATTTGATAAGTAAAACCTAAATTTGCTTGATCAGCTAGAAATTCACAACATAAAGTGATTATACAATACAACATCATTTTGCCTTGATCTACCTAAGTTATATGGCCTATGGGGTTCAATCTTTTAAGATTTTTAGTATCGAAACGAGAAGGCAAGCTTGTTGGCTTCACATTCTTAAACAACTGTCTCAAATTTATTAGTTTTGTTGATCTTGATCTTGTTTGGTGGATATGATGATGTATCATTGCTTTAATTAGTAAAGGAGCCATTTTTAGATTATGTTCAAAATTTATAAAATCTATACGTATATGAATTTAAAAAAAATAATATTATATATAATATAACTTTTCGTCAAGAGATTTCAAATTAACCCTCGCTACTCTCTAAATCCGTCTCTGGATGGTGATGTTTAGTCATGAAGCTAAGCTCATTCATTGACTGCAATAGTGGTTGATTTTATCACATGGATTTACAAAGAAGTACAAGCCCCATATAGTGTTGTCAGATCCATTTAACATATTGTATTGTCACATAATTATGATTTAAATAATTAAATAATAGAAACCAGAAGTAATTTAATCTTGATTTTTTTTAGAAATATAAATTTATATAATAATTATTACTCCCTCCGTCCAAATTTATGTGACTTACTTTCCTTTTTTGTCAGTCCAAAAAAAAAAGACACATTTCTATATTAAGTAATAATTTAACTATAAAATATTTATTTTACCCTTAATGAAATGATTTACCGCCACACAAATTTCTAACCTTCATTTTGGATCACAAGTTTTAAAAATCTTCCTTTCTTTCTTAAATTCTGTGTCAAGTCAAATTACCTCACATAAAATGGAACAGATGAGTACTGACAACTAAAATGAAAAATAAAATACCACATGAATTACTGTCATATGACATGTGCACTACTACTCTTTTGGAAATGTAGATTTCAAATATTATCTGTAGAATCATTTATTAGGTATTAAAAAATTTATTGCAACATTACATGTGCCATTTAATATGATATACAGAGAACTTGTGGTGTTAGCACTATAAATAGAGCTGAAATCAAGCCATTTGATTCACATCTACTTCTACAAGTAAATCAAAACTCTTTGGAAAAAAATAACGTTTGAGGAATTCTTTTGATACCAATATGGGGTGTAGCTTGTGCAAGATGGCAACCTTTCTAGTATTAACTTTGAATATTGCTCGGCTTCGAAGATGGACTAAACATCAATATCCCCATACTTGAAAGCGTTACACAGTTTCAAAGTTTGCTAATGTTGATGTACAGTTCATCTTCGGCGCCAAGCGATATTATTGAAAGTTAATAGTAGAAAGGTTGTCGTCCTGCACAATTAATGAACCCTTGATTAAAGAAAAAAAATTGTACTTTTGTTCGTGGATATGTAACCGTATATATCATTATATTAAGTTTTGGGTAATATTATTTCACTACATTTACGAATGTGATTTACATAACCAGTGTTTTGGAAGGCGTGGGATGATAAAAAAACAACAGGTCCACTCCCTTTTTGAAGTGAAACATCAATTAATATAAAATATTAAATTTGTATATACATGAATTATGAATAACCAAAAACTTATAGCAATAACATATTAGGCAAAATAATTTATTTTTTATTAATTATTATCATGCAACTAAAACTGAGGGAAAAAAAACTAAGCAAAAAAATGCAAGAACAGCTTTACACTTATGAAATTGCAGATTTGGTTTGAGAAAAAAATTTGGACCATTTCTCAATTTGTGCGTGTCATCCTTGCGCAGGGGCCATGCTAATCTTCTCTGTATCGTTCCAATTTTATCGGATGTCCCCGAAGGGACAAATATATATCTTAATGTTTCGCAATATAAATCCCCCAAACAAATTTTCTGCAGACGATGAGGGAGAATTAGCTTGCTAGTTTTTGTGTTTTCCCTGGCACGGGCCTGGGCTTCTTTTTTTGTTGTTTTAGTTGGATCTGAACAAAGCCCATTTTTGTGCCTGGATTAACTGTAATGGGCCGGCCTTTTTTGTTCCTCTTCTTTATAGAGAAATTTTCATAAATAGTGTTATTAGCGTTCGTTTTTGTAAAATGTGATGGTTTTTTTAAGGGAAAATTGTATAAAATAGCAAATTACTAATTCAAATTAAATGGTATAATCACAGTTTGATTTAATTGTAACCCGTAGCAAACAATTGTCATTCGCCTCTCTCCCTGAATTTCTCGCTCACCACTCTCCTGATCTCACTCGGCAGTCTCTCCCTCGCCTCTCTCACTTTATACAAACACAAATGTATACAATGTGTTTGTGCTTGTATAAAGCGAGAGAAAACTATATATATACATATATTTTCGTTCACCTCTCTCCTAGAGAATCTCGCTCGCCACTCTCACTCGCCTCTCTCACTTTTTATACAAACACAAATGTATAAATTGCGTTTGTGTTTGTATAAAGCGAGAGAAAATTGTATATACAAATACATATATTTTCGTCCTATACACTTATAATTATACAAATGCAGATCTTCCCCTGTCCAGTTTTCTTTTGTCTTTCTCTCTTTCTCGCTTTATACAAACACATATTATACAATTGATTCGTATATGTATACCGAAATATACATATTAATAGTCATATCAAACATAAAGTTTGATATGAAGCGTAATTATACAAACTATAGTTATAACATACTAATATGATTTTTATATTTGCTAAACCCAAAATTTACTTTTTTTGAAACTAAGCAAAATACATTCTATTTACATATATCTAAAAAAAATCTAATCCTAATTGAAATCCACGAATACAATGTCTCATTGTGCTTCCTCTATTTTATTTTATGTCACACTTTTTTTTAATTTGTCTCCGAGAATAATGTTACTTCGTGATAACTATAAATAATTTAACTTTTTAAAATTCTCTTTTTACTTTTAGTGAAATGATTTACAACCACACAAATATCTCGAAATTTTTTTAGATCACAAATTTCAAAACACAAATATCTTATTTGCAAAATATAGTGTTGTTTTTCGAAACGTAGCAAAATACATTGTATCTACATACATAAATAAAATAATTTAATCCAAATTGAAATCCCCGAATACAATGTCTCATTATGCTCCTTCAGAACAAGTTATTTTCAAGAAAATAGGGGTTCCGAACGGGAGAAGAATAAGATAGACTTTCCTTTTATTAGTTTGTTGACCGAATGACTCTATAAAATTAGGTCGATACTTCCACATATCACGAATAAGGTAAGTGACTTCTCTATTTTTTTGATACCCTTTTCTTTTTAGCCCGTTTAAAAAAAAAGTTACTTTAATATAATTAGAAATTAGAAATAATTTAGTTTTAAAATTCTCCTTTTACAACCACACAAATATTTTATTTTAGATCACTAAAAATAATTATCCTACAATACTTCTATTTATCATCTAGCAGATTTCGTGCCCTTGTATTGAACGTTTTTCGTGCATTAAGGGAGGAGATAAACACCAAACGTGAAACGTCGCCAACTTCCATTAAAACCGGCAGTTTTGATCTCTCTCCGGTGGACTCTTCATCTAAAGGTAACTCTATAGTTTCAATCAACTTCTCGTTTTATGTTACATCTCTTTGCAGTTTCTACTTCAATTACAAACCCTTTAAACCCTTCTACTTTTGGGGGAATTTGTGTAGCAATAGGAACTCTCCTGTTTCTGCTTACAATGGATTTGTGATTAATTCATATTGAAATTGGTCATATTTGTTGTCATTCTTCTCTAATTTGCCCTATTTAGAAAACTATCACTTTACTTACTTGATTCATAAACTTCTCATCACTATTTTGAGAAATTTAAACGGAGGAACACTGGCTAATGAGAGGAAGAAAGTCCTTATATAAAATTTCAGTTAGTTAGATGGACTTTTTTTTTTTTTTGGTTTCCCACCCGTGTCTGGAGCTCGACTAAATCTGGATCGTGCACTGCAGGACCCATTTAGGGGTGACGGTCTCAACAGGATTTTCATCGTCTGGTTAACGGTGAAGCAGTCCTACACTGCACCATAACCCATGTTGGTTAGATGGACTTAATTTTTGGGTGACTGTTGGGCTTCTTTTTTTTTTGTAGACACTAACAATGTTCTCTCAACTTGAAGTTTGTGGTCCTCCAACAATCTTCCAATTTCTTATACCATTACGAAAATTGTTGAAAAATTGTATGTAGATGAAAAACATTGAATTATTAGTCATATGCAAAGGCTATGCATACGTTGTTGAAATATGTATTTTTGTATATTTGCATGTGTTATCTTGATGTTGAAATTCTGTTGAGAATATTGATTACTTTGAAAGTCGAAAAGTGCATTTGCTTGATACTATTGGTTTAACTTCCCTGATCTTAACTTTCAGAAGTGTATGCAACTTGTAAGTATTCGATCATGAGGACTGCTACGAGATCTAGTGTAGATACAATTAGTGATTTGCCTTGTAACGTTCTGGATGGAATATTAGGGTGCTTGCCTCTGAAAGATGCAGTGAAGACTAGTATCTTGTCAAGAGACTGGAGGTATAAATGGGTTACACGTCAAGAGCTTGAGTTTGATTATCAATTTTTTGTGACGTATGCATGTAATCAAGCTACGGCAATCATTTACCAAGTCCTATTACTCCATAAAGGACCAATACTTAAGTTTAGTCTTGGGGGCTCTAACTTGACAATATATCCTGATATTGATCACTGGATACTTTTCTTGTCAAAGAAAAATGTTCAAGAATTCACCCTTTGCGGAAACAGCTTAAACAACAGATATCATTTACCTTCTCACTTTTTCACGTTCCATCACCTAAGGCATCTGAAAGTTGATCGATGCTCGTTCCATCCTCCACCCGGTTTCAAAGGGTTTGAGAAGCTTATTAATCTTGACCTTCATTTTGCCACTTTTGATCCAGCAATACTTGGGAATCTTATTTTCAGATGCCCATTGCTTGAAAGATTGACGTTGAGATGGTGCACAAATTTTGACACCCTTGAAATTGATGCACCTAATCTCAAATGCTTTGACTTTAGAGGAAATTCAAAGTCCATTTGCTTCAAGAACGCCCCTATGCTCGAGAAACTTATTGTGCATCTCAATTCACGAGTTTCGATGGTTGCATCTCCTGTTTGTTCCAATATTACAAAGTTCTTCTGTCACATGCCATGCCTAATGCAACTGGATATAAGTGGTCATTTATTGGAGGTAAAGGACATTTGTGATATAATTAGTTATAGTCTAGTGAAGTTTGATGCTTATCTACATAACTAAATGATGCATCTGCGTTATATCTTTAACTAATTTTTGATATTTTCCTAGTACTTAACAATGGGAGGTCTGCCGGAGAATCATCTGACTGCTCTGAACAATGTCAAATCTTTCAGTGTTCGGGCAATGTTCTTCAGAAGCATTAAACATGTTTCGGGTGTTATTTACTTGATTACAAGCTTCCCCAAATTACAAAATTTGACTATTGAATGTGTAATCACTCTTTCCTATTTCTGATTAAGGTCATTTTATACAGTGTTTCGTCATCTGACCACTTTCTGATAATCTTTTAGGGAATGAAAAGTGAAGCTGTGGAACCTGTTGTACAATACTTACAAAACCAATCAAGCTTGTGTGGTGCTGTGAAGCTGCTTCAAAAAGTACATATGAGTATGTTTAGTGGTCGTGAGGTGGAAATGGAATTTCTGAGGCTTATATTAGTGTCTGCTCCTGTACTTGAGGAAATTTCCGCTTGGAATTATGAACATCTCCTTTGTCTGTCGGGTAGAGAAATTATGGATAATATGAAACAATACCAACGAGCATCACCCAATGTTAAATTCATAGTTGATGAAATTGTGGTAGAAGATGCTTTACTATGAGTTGAGCATCACCACACCTTGAATGTGGTTTGGATTGGGGCTCGGGTGGTACATCTGAGGACCAGATGAGGAGCAGGTTCTAGGGCGAGTGGCGGAAGTTGAACCTCAACTTTGGATTCAAGTTGTATACTACATCAGTACTCAGTAGTGTAGATAACATTTATATTATAGTGAGCTATTAGTATTAATATATATACTCCATCCGCCTCAAAATATTTGTCGTTCTTAATAGAAGTAAGTATTTGTTATGTTACTATGTCATAAAAGTTGTGTGTTTCCACCTTATGCATTCACTTTTGACTTCCTAGCTGGTTAATAGACACAACATCAGCTCAAACAGATCAATTGAAAAGTTGCCCTCTGAATCCTGAAGTACATGGCAAGTTTACCACCTGATTGTGGCAACATCAGAAATGAAGCAAGCAAGTGAAAGACAAAACTACATCTTAGGCACTCTTGATAACTACATCTTCTTCATAGTTTA
This sequence comes from Solanum tuberosum, assembly GCF_000226075.1. Lineage (NCBI taxonomy): Eukaryota > Viridiplantae > Streptophyta > Magnoliopsida > Solanales > Solanaceae > Solanum > Solanum tuberosum. The sequence continues at coordinate 768,948 of NW_006239117.1, read as the reverse complement.
CTGCATCCCCGCCTCTAAGATCTGCTGCTGTTTCTTCAAAGTAATCGTCCCGAGCATTATTAGATATCATCAAGCAAACCAACCAGAAAAGCGCAGAATCAAGAGACAAGAAGGCACCGCCACCAAGAAGACCAGTCTTGGCAGTTGGACACCCCGTTTGCAAGTTGTGGTGGTGTATGTTCCGCATGCTATGAAGTTGCTCACTGATGATAGGCCACAACAACAGCACTGCTGCTAAACCAGTTGTACCCCTTTATTTTACCAGCAGAAGATCAAAGCTAAATGAGTCAAAGTTAAACAAAATTGAAATAACGTAAACCAAAATGACAAGAATTGCTTCTTCTGCTCACTAGTAGACATCAAAATCACTAAAGAGCTAATATGAGGCAACTGAGACACAAAACATAAAATGAGAGGCGGAGCCAGAATTTAAGAAATATACTTACAAAGCAACATTGAGGAATACAACGAAACTAGTGCTTCTCAGCAGAACAGCCTTAGGAATTGACTTCCCCTTATATGGATAAAACAAAGACGAGAAGCCGGCCACAGCAGATGCAGCAAGAAAGATAACAGACAATAAGCCCAGGGCAACAGTGTGATCAGATCGATATTTACAGATAACAACCCCTTTTCCTAGTATTGCAGTTCCATTTGCTGGCTGCAACAAAAGAACAATCAGACAGAGCACAAATAGGGAAAGTGGGAAAAAAAAGTTCCATACTATGTTGCTCGGACTCTTCAAAAATCCCATTGACTGCGTGCCAGAAACTCCCAAAACAATGCATTTTTGGGGGAGTCCGAGCAACATAAACTATACTTGTTCATGTTTATCTTATGGTTATCAGGTTAAGTTCAAGAACATGTTATGTAGCTCTGGATGCATCTCTAGGGGACATAGCAATCTTACTCTCAACTGATGAGATCGAAAAACATCAAGCATATACAATTAATACCTCCCACTCAACTACAATCTTCACCCTATGCAAAAAAAATCCTCGTTAGAATTACCAGCGGTCACTAAAGTGGATTGAGAACCTCAAGTTCAATTGCCAACAGAGGCCAAAAAATAAAATACGAGGTGATTTCTTTTTATTCATCCAGCTTTGGTATACAGAGTTATTCGTATTTGGCCCGGAAACCAATGTTACAAATAATAACGAGAGAGAAAAAAGGAACCTCACTTTCACATAAATTGAAGGGAGAAAATGAGGGGATGATCAAAAAGTTAAACTCCAATTTGTTGAAATCTTGGTCTATAATAAACTATTGACAAAATTATTAACGAGTAGCATGATGAAGTTAACAAACCTTTTTATTTTCAGCAATAACACCAAATATAAATGAGAGAACACCAAGAGTTACTATAATAATGTACATATGCTTCACAGACATAGCCATTGTAGCAGCTCCAAATTAAACTTGCCAAAATTACAAAATACCCCATTGATTTACCACTTTATTATCACAAGAAATTGCATTGACAACTCCGAAAAGCTTTGTTCTTAACGAAATTGTGAGCAAGTTGGCAAACAGGCCATTCTTTCTCTACAACGACCTATTCGAGGATTGCATTTTTTTTTTCTATTTTTTTTTCGGTCTAAATTGATGTCATGTGTCAAATGATGTGGCATGTCAAGTCAAACGGAGAATACACTGGGAACATGTCACATATCAAAGCATACCTAGTCATACAAAATGGCAATGTAAATGTGTCATGTGTATGTACAAATAACATGTTTCAGTCAATCACATATCGAGTTTTACATTGTCAGAAGAAAAAAAAGAGCTTGTCTTTATAATTACAACACTTTCATCCCGTTACCAATATGTTTACTTCCATTGTAGGTAACATATTTGAGTTCAAAGCCCTGCGCGCTCTATATCTGGAAGATCTGCGAATTCCTCCTGCTTATGTTAAAACTTTCCAAGGTCCGCCTCATGGGATCCAAGTTTAAAGAGATAAATTGAACAAGATGGTTGTGCCCTGCTGGGATGTATGTACTATTAAATCTAAATTGGTTATTTGCAAAAGACTATGGTAGAGGTGTCTATGAATGTCTTCACGGTGGACTTGATTTTACCAAAGATGATGAGAACATGAACTCACAACCATTTATGCATTCGAGAGATCGTTTCAACTATTAATAAGGATCTTCGATTCCTCATAATTTACAAAAGACATCAAAATTTTAACAAGAAACCGGAGCAAGACTGTGGATCAAGCGCCACATGTTTCTTTACAAGCACTGAAGTATGTCTTTATTAGTTCTAGAAATTAAGATGAATATTCAACATTAAGTTTCGAGCCCTTAAATTCAAGCTCAAGTCAAATCAAGACAATCCAATTCAAAATCAAGTTTTAAATCCTTAAATTCAAATACAATTCAAGATCTAAACATCAGATTCAAGATCAAATTCTAAAGTCCTTGAAATTTTTTTCAAAAAGAAAAATCAGAGGACTCATAGAAATTATAATACTCGTTATATTTAAAATAAGCTACAATATTTGTCTATTTTGATTATTGACTTTATTGATGAAAATTTATTGTCAACTTTCGTAAGATATTTTTATTTTTGTAGCTTTAGACTTATGTTAGTGTGTTTGGATATTTATGTTAAAATCTTTAAGAAACTTCTTATAATTTTTCTTTAATGTTAGATTTATTTTTTCAAATCATATTCATTTATATCAAGCTATTATGTCACCAGGTTTACGTCTCAAATGGTGCTAAATAAAATGTCTCTCACATTTTGAAACATACTAACTTCCAATTTCATTTAATGTTTAGAAAGTTTGGATATTAGGTATTGAACTCAAGAATATAAAACAAAAAATGAATTGCCTTGGTAGATTAAAACAAATTCACTTAAATTACAATAAGATTAGAAGAAAATAAACTTTTTACCATTAAAAAGAGGAATTTTATTTAAAGCTAATGGAAAAGAAGTTCCTTATTATATTTTTCTTTGGTTAGCCTTTTGGTTATCATTATGGTGTATAAAATAAAGAATAAATAATAGTCTAAAGGTGAGAGGTCCTTATATTGATTTAATAATTTAATCACATATTAAGATATGAAAATATATCTTAATGTTGCTTAATTAGATGAACTTTAGGGTTCAACATCATAGCCCTAGGAGGAAGTCACCAAAGTGCACTTCAAATTTACAAAGTAATATATAAAAATAATGCATTATTAAAAGTAATAAAAAGTGTGGGACTTCGAATTAATGCATTACAAAAAGTAATAAAGTGTGGATATATTAATACAACACTTTTTTTAATTGATAAAAGGGGCAAAATAAATAGAAGATCAAACAACTAAGGTTGTGTTTGGTAAGACGGAAAATATTTTTTACAATTTTTTTATGTTTGATTGACTAAAAAAATTGAAAAATGTTTTTTCTAAAGAATATTGTGTTTAAATGGGGAATTTTCCTAATAAAAATAGAAAAAAAAAACAAATAATTACTAATTCGTTGAATATATACATTCTCAAGAAGAAATGAACCTCAGTGTTAGACTTGTTAAAAGAGCATATTTTCTACTAAAAAAATACGGGATAAAAGTCATGATGTTGATTTAAAACCAAAATAAAATAAAATCAATTTTAGAAATATTTTACATAAAATAAAAAACAAAACAAAATATTTTAACATAAGATGTGTTAATATGCTATCGCGTAGTTTCTTATTTTTTTTGTGTGCATTATCATTCGTTGTTATATCTTGTTACTTTGTTATTTTATATTTTTTACAATTTTGCGTTGGTTACACTTCTTTTGAGTCAAAATCTATTGAAATAACCTTTCTACCTCATAAAAGTAGAAGCAAATTTGTGTATATTTTATTATTCTTGCAACCAACTCATGAAATTGTACTAAATATGTTATTGTTGCTTAATATATGTAAGCAATTTCTCACAAGTGGAACTCATATAATTTTGATCTACCGTAAGACTTTTGATTCTTCTTGCTAAAGGATTAAAAAAAAGGAAATAATCTAATTACATAAATATTCTTATCATATTTATTAATGATAAAAAAAGAAGAAGAGAAATAGTCTAATTACACAAATATTCCTATCATATTTATTAATTTTTCTTATAGTTTAAAATAATTATATTTTATATCACTAATTAATAATTTCATATCAGATTTCAAGTTAAAGGGAAGCGAGCGAGATTTGTTTGTGTATTTGTCAAAATATATAGTAAAAAGGTAAATGATGCTATCAAGGATCAATTGAACAAGCAACATGGGTTGTGGTGCACTGGTTGTAGTGTTTCACCCTTAACCATAGGTTTCGGGTTTGAGCCCTGGGTATAGAGAAAATCTTGTTGGGAGCGCCACCCCTTAATGGCCCTGCAACGCGCGATTCGAATTTAGTCGGAGCTCCAATGTGGACTTCGGACACCGAGTGGAAAAAAGAAGAAGATCAATTGAACATACAACCTCAAACAAATTTTCCAACCTCTTTACCATTACACTAAACCTTCAACTATTGTTAAAATGTGTCAATACTTAAAAATACTGTAATTTTCCGGCGAAGCTGCCCTAGTGAGATTTCGGTAAATTACCCCAAAAAATTCTTAAAATATACTAAATTAAAAGTAAATATATTAATTAACAAGAATGCTCATGCAATAAAAAATAATTACTCGAAAAATATGTCATCTCATACTTATTTATAATTTTATTTTATTTTTACTAAAGATCAAGGAGATATGTAGGTTAGTGTACAACATTGTGATTTAACTATAGCCTTACAATTGTATATTTTAATTCTATAGAACTATGTATAGGTCTCCCACCTAATCTTTCTTGCAAGTGAGTATACCTAATTCTCTTGTAAAAAGGCTAAAACATCAAAGTGATGATTAAAAAGCCATTTGTGACCCAATCTACACACTTGTTTGTGCTCTTTTTTTTTGCCATCAATCATACAACACTCAAGATACTTTAGCTTTTTCTTCTTCTTCTTAACTACATTAAAATTGAAATTTAATATGGATAACTCTTCTTCTTCTTTTTCCGCTCAATCTCTGTTGTTTGTATTGAAATTCGTTTAAATTCAAATTTACATATTACATAGCCAATTTTTGAAAACAGTACTTCCAACATGATTTATTTTAATTATTTTCAAGGCTCATACTTGATTAAGAGTGAAGAGATTTCTGATATTTCAACTACAACCAATATTTGGTTTCTCTTTTTCTTATAAGTAAGCAATTCTTTCCAAAAAGAGAAAAAAAATATATTGTTGCATTATAAATGTTGGGAGAATTATTGAGGTTGCACTTTGTGCATGCACATAACCACATTTTCTTTAACATGCCGAGGAGCGGAGCCTCAGTTTAAATGAATTCAATAACTTTTGTATAGATCCAATATTTACATCAGAAATTTCAATAAACTTATCTAAGTACTGTTGTAGTAATTAAGATTTGTGTCAAGTAAATCTGGATTGAAGCACTTCATACAAAGAAGCTCCCTATTTCAAAGGCTCGACCTTAATTAATCTTGATCAAATCACTACTAGAAAAAGAGATTTTTTTATTGCGAAAAAAAATAAAATTATGTTATAAAACATGATACGTTTTCACCTTTCACGAATTGATGCTCATTGAAAAAATGTATGGTGAAAAATAGATTCTCACTGAAATACTGAAAATCTTCTTATTTTTTTCTTTTCTTATTTGTTCAATCGAAATATATGCGATAATAACAACTAAATAATTTTCAACAAGAATTTACAACGAGAAAATAGTATTTTTTTTAGTAGTGTTATAAAATGAAAAGTTGTAAATTGAAAATGACTATCTATTTTTATAACTTTTGAGTGATTTAATTTGAATGTTTAATAAACGTATAAATAAATTTGAAATACTTATAAGTCAATTTGACTCTTATTTGCCAACTTATTAAGTTACAAGTGAAGAAAAACAAACATGGAGCCTCGAATCGAGGAGCAGCGTAACCAAGAGAATTGTTCCATTTAGGGCGAAATAAAATGGATGAACACGAATTATTTGATGTCCAAGTCAATTGATCAGACGACGATTACTTCACTTGTTATTTTAATATTAACCATGACAATATTTCAAATACACTCTGAAAACACATATTTACAAGGGTTCACTAGTTAATGGTTAGGTGAAAACTCACTATTCATTTCTGGAATGAAATATTACTATTCTATAAATGATAATACAAACAAAAAATATTTACGTAGAACTTGTGATATCCTTTTCATTTGTCATGGAAATAATGGATCAATTATTGTATGGAAATTTTTTATAAGTGGACCTCAAGAAACTTTTTCCACAATTGAATATAAAACTAGATATAGGACCCCGTGCCAGCACGGGCCCAATATATATATATATTTTTATTTTAATTTATGTCATATTATGGAATTTGAGAAGTTATTGAAATTTTTATATGATTTTAAAAATATTTTAAATTGTTAGCTATTGTGATTTGTAGTACTTTTTTTAACATAATTTTGAAAATAATATTTATTAATCTATTTGTTCTAATTTATGTGGCAGATGCA
>NW_006239117.1:753407-759981 GCF_000226075.1 Solanum tuberosum | reverse complement strand
TATTTAAGTGTTATATTATGGAATTTGAGAAGTTATTGAAATTTTTATATGATTTTAAAAATATTTTAAATTCATAACTATATATTTCAATGTACAAGATTTTGATAAAATAAAATCTTTAAAGTTAAATTATAATGTTTTTGAAATTTAAATTATTAAAACATATATAATGATTTTATAGGAAAAAATAATATCATATAAAATTAAATGAAAAGGATAATAAATTCAACTTTTACCATGATAAGGTTGAAAATTATTATTTAAGTGGAAGGAGGTGGGCCCCACTTATATATTTTATATAGTAAGTATTGGACATTTGTAATGATTTAATTGGAACAATGGTAGTAAATCCTAGACTCTTCTAATATATAGTAATTCACCACTAAAGATTTGTTTGGAAATTCATTTTCCTAATTAAATTTAGTGTAATTATTAAAGGAATAAGGTCTGAAAAATACCCCAACTTTGGTTGGATTTGCTGTTGCGATGCTAAACTTTCATGAGGACCTATTACCTCTCTAGACTATTTAATACCGTATTTTAAACATATATATTTTCCCACGTGGACATAGAAAATAATGCAAAATTATATATAGTAATGTGTCCACGTGGGCACATATATACCTTTAAAATACACTATTAAATAGTTCAGGGGGTAAAAAATACGGTATTAAATAGTCTAGGGAGGTAATAGGTCCTTATGAAAGTTTAGTATCGCAACAGCAAATCCGACCAAAATTAGGATATTTTTCAGACCCTTATCCCATTATTAAAGTAGTGATTGTTTGTAGTAGAGTACATCTATCAAGACTTATTTATTTATTATAATTATAATGTTGTAATTGCAGTGTAATTTTAAATGTGTTATTTAATTGCACAAATTTACTTTCACAACTAGATCTTTGAATTTTAAAAATAAATATTAATTATCAAAAACTAAAATATGCTCATATAAGAAATATTACTAATATTTATCTACGTTAGGTATTCAAGATACATGTTATCTTAAAATATATCTTTTAAAATTATTAACTAATAGTATAAAAATAATTGATATATACTTTTCAAATAAATGATATTTTAGTTGAATTAATTAATAAAAATTATAACTAAGCACACATTTTGCAAGAATATCATGGATTATATGTTTGACAAAAAAAATTAACATTTATAGCCATAATTATAACATTATTCAAATATTTGATGAATATAAATTAAATTTGCCTATAACCTTATTCAACAAGAAAATATAACTTCAACCATATCACTCATTATAAGCTAACTTACAATTTGATCATACATTTTAAAGTTGAAATTTGAATTTTTAAAATTCTATTTAAACATGTATTATACTTGAAAAAAATATTAAAATCATATAAGTTGAAGTCCCAAATATCATAGAGAAAGTGCAAGAGAATTGAAATAATATATGATTGTGGAGAAAAAAAAGTATGTGGCATATGAACAATTTGGTACAAAAACTAAAAAGCAAAAGCAAACATTGATCAAATGTACTAGTTCAGTTGATGCTAGATCACTTGAGTACAAATCAATCCAAATGTAATTGACTTTTTTTTTTCAAAACCAAACCTGTTGTCAAATTTAGTCATATATATATATATATATATATATATATATATATCACTATCTTATATGTAGCTATCATCTTCACCTTTCTTTGACAAGTATTTGTGACTCAATACTCAGAAACTCCAGAATTTCCTTCACCTATTTAATTGTTGAATTTCCATTGCTTAACAAGATTGGTTTTCTCTAGTAGACCTACTGTTTTCTTCCTTGGGATATAAAGTAGTAATCTTTTGAACTCCCTTTTCTTTTTCTCTGTTTTCATTTCAGAATATGCTTTCTTGCCTCCTTTGATTTGGTATATTTTCAGCTTCTACTACAAATGATCTTTTCCCAATTCAAATTTTAAACTCCCCCTTTTGAAACCCTTTTTATTTATCTTCTCAAGCAAGAACCCATGCACAGACCACAGTTCTCCATTAGATTCTTGAATTCTAAAATCTCTCACACTCTTTGAGTTGGTGACATGGGTGGTGTAAAAACAGATAAAGTTTTCTTCTTTGTTGTTGTTAGTTAGTTTTGAGCCACTTGAAATTCCAATTCTTAAAGACCCTTTTGGATTCTTGAGCTAGTTTGTGAGTGAAAGTTCAAAACAGATAAAAAAATTTCTTCTTTGTTGTTGTTAGTAAGTTTTGAGCCTCTTGATATTTGAAAACCCTTTTGGATTCTTGAGCTAGTTTGTGAGTAAAGTTTAGAACAGACACAGTTTTCTTCTTTTTTGTTGTTAGTAAGTTTTTTGAGCCTCTTGAAGACCCTTTTGGATTTGTGAGTGAAAGTTCAAAACAGACAAAGTTTTCTTCTTTTTTGTTGTTAGTAAGTTTTGAGCCTCTTGAAATTCCAATTCTTGAAGACCCTTTTGGATTCTTGAGCTAGTTTGTGAGTGAAAGTTCAAAACAGACAAAGTTTTCTTCTTTTTGGTTGTTAGTAAGTTTTGAGTCTCTTGAAATTCCTATTCTTGGAGACCCGTTTGGATTCTTGAGCTAATTTATGAGTAAAAGGTCAAAACAGATAAAAGTTCTTTTCTTTCTTGTTGTTACCAAGTTATAAGCCTCTTGAAATTCCAACTCTTGGAGACCCTTCTGGATTCTTCAGAGATAAAGTTGATCATGGTGTTTTTGTAATGAAACAATTTCAAGTTTGATTTTTGTTTTCTTGTTTTCAGCAAGTTCTTGGTTCTTGTTTAAGAGGAGGCCTTTCTGGTGTAAAAAGGAGATGAGAATTCTGGGGGTGAAGAATGGTTTATGGATTTCAATGATTTTGGGGTTTATGGTGTTGGGGACAGTTTATGGAATAGGAGCAAACTGGGGAACACAAGCAACACATCCATTGCCACCAAAGATAGTAGTGAAGTTACTTAAAGACAATGGGATTCAGAAAGTGAAGCTGTTTGATGCAGATTCAGAAATCTTGAATGCCCTCAGTGGCTCTGGAATTGAAGTCATGGTTGGAATACCAAATGAAATGCTGTGGAGTTTAGCTAACAGTTTGGGTGCTGCTGAGAAATGGGTAGAGAAGAATGTCTCTTCACATGTCTCTTCCAACAGTGTTGATATCAAGTGAGTTTAGTTTCTTCTCAATATTCTTCGCACTTTTTAAGTTATATACACTAACAGTATGCAAAATATTCATTTTTAAGGTCCTTACATGAATCTCCTTTCTCCATAATTGTAAAAACTACCGCAACTTGCTTGTTGTATTCGAGCATTTATAAGTATGATAATATTTGCTAAATCATCAGCCATGTTTAAAGGAGTATACAAACAGAGGAAGTCTGAGAAGAACTTAGCTTTTCCATAGAGAATTGTCAATCTAACTTGTTTGTTTTGGCAACATTACATGGAACATTTCGTATCTAGTCAATATAATGCTAATTGTAGCCTAATGAGGTTGGCTCAAGTAGCTGACCTTTTGCCTTCAATTTTGATAAATATGAGTTCATTTCTGTATACAGATATGTTGCAGTTGGAAATGAACCATTTCTATCTCAGTTAAACGGTACGTTTCTGTCAACAACATTCCCGGCTCTTCAAAACATCCAGGCAGCCCTTATAAAAGCCGGTCTTGGTAATCGGGTGAAAGTCACTATTCCTATTAATGCTGATGTATACCAGAGTTCAAGTGAAAAACCTTCAACAGGTGACTTTCGCCAAGACATTCGTGATCTCATAGTGAGCATTGTCAAGTTCTTGAGTGACAACGGAGGCGCATTTACTGTCAATATCTATCCCTTTATAAGTCTCTACAATGACCCCAACTTTCCTGCTGACTATGCTTTCTTTGACGGATACTCAAGCCCCATCGATGACAACGGGAAAATCTACAACAATGTGTTCGATGCAAATCACGATACCCTCCTTTCGGCGTTGCAGAAAAATGGATTCCCAAATATGTCGATTATAATAGGGGAAATCGGATGGCCAACAGACGGAGACAATAATGCAAACTTAAAAGCTGCCCAAAGATTCAACCAAGGATTCATGACTCACATTTCAGGTGGAAAGGGGACTCCAATGAGACCTGGTCCTATAGATGCTTACCTGTTCAGTCTGATTGACGAGGACGCGAAAAGCATTCAGCCCGGTAACTTTGAGCGCCATTGGGGAATATATTACTTCGATGGTACGCCAAAATACAATCTTTCGTTAGGTGCAAACAATGGAGGTGGTTTAGTACCAGCAAGTGGTGTTCGTTACCTGTCTCGTCAGTGGTGCGTGTTGTCACCCTCAGCTAGCCTTGATGATCCTCAGCTAGCTGATAGTGTAGGCTATGCATGTTCACATGCTGATTGCACCAGCCTCGGGCACGGGACATCATGTGCTGATCTAGATGCTCGTGGCAACGTTTCGTATGCATTCAACAGTTACTATCAGGAAAACGACCAGCAATCGAGTGCCTGCAAGTTTCCGAACCTTTCCATGATCACAAACATAGATCCGTCACCACCGGGTGGAACATGTAAATTCAAAATCATGATCCAAGCAAGTAGTCCTAGCAGCCATAAGAGCAATGCATTTTCAACTAAGCCTGTCAATGTCAATGTGATGTTTCTGGTTATAGTTTCTTTGTTGTTGAGTGTTTTGTAGAACTTGTTGAGTTATATTTATGAAATTTTCCATCAGTGATTTTTGTTCACTACATTACTCTGTTTGGCACCATTCTTTTTAGGTCTACAATTTTATTCTATTGGCCTGGTTTTACAATTTTTGAAGTTTTTTGTTTTGGAATCAAGATGTGGATATTGTAGTACTCCCTCCGTTTCTATTTTCATGTCGTGCTTACTAAAAATAGATGTTTTTTAATATTTGTCTTTTAACAAATTAATACATAAATAACGCTATTCTTTCTACAGGGAAGCAACTACTTTGCAGTTCGTCTTAATAATAGTATTCGAAAATTAAAACTTAGCAAAACAGAAATGGAGAAGAAATCAGAATATTTGATTTGAGCACACTGAGTTCATAGTATATCTCCTTGAGGAACTTAATCCCCTCATAATATTCGAGGTAAAAATAAGCTTATGTTTTGATATAAGGATGTTTGATGACATAAAGTCATTATTTTGGCACGATTTTAATTTGGTACTTGGTGTTTGTGTTTGATGATGTGTATCAGACTAATAGTATCAAGATGAATTTTAGCATCAAGTATCAAGTCTTTGTATGATAAGTTTAAAGCTACAAATTCAAATTTAGAAAGATTTGTCATTATTTATGAAAAATGAAAGTTTGTACCTCAATTGCTAGTGATGACAGAGTCTCATGTTGCTAACATTTATTCTAATATAATTTTGAGATTAAATTTATCAGCTATGTATTTAACTACAAGTATTAGTTAAAATCAAAATTATCTCAAAAAATCTTAAAATTATTTATCCCATATAAAAGATGAAATCTCAGAATTATAATTGAGATAACCTTATTTTGAAGCAAACAATCTTAAGGGATCGTTTGGTTGGGAACAACTTATTTCGAAATAAGTTGTTTCCTCACGTTTATGTAGTAACTTATCCACCACTAAGATATAAATGACGGGACAAATAATCACAAAATTGCCTAGTATCTCCAACCAAACACATAATATAATAATTTTACATTTTATTAATGAGATTATTATTCCTTACACACCAAACGATTCCCCAGACATCTAATTATACTACAAGCTAGACAATAAACTGGGTCAAGCCTCTTAACATATTTAAATAATCCAATTGTTAAGCTAGTGAAGTGTGTGGGACCATGCTTGAACCATCCCAAAAACTCAAATAGTAGTAGTAAAATTTTAATCAATATAAGGTCAATAGTGGTCAAATCATGATCAACACATGTCAACCTTGGTCAACGCTTTGTAAGTCATCATATTACTAATTTTAATGAAAAAATAGGGATAATTACCCTTTTGAGAGTTTTTTTATAAGATATTACGGATATTAAACATATTTTTTATTTATTACCTTGGTATATCATATTTAAAAATTATTTATCATCTATAATTATTATACTATTTGTACTAAAAGTAAATTATATATGCAATATATATGTACTACAAATATATAAAAATGTGTGTTTACTTGTTTTGATAAAATAAATAAATTACACTTGTATTTAAAGTGAAATGTAATATAGATGTATTTTACAATGTATAAAGATAAGTTTTATATGCAATACAAATGTATTACAATGTGTTAGGTTTGTTTTGATAAAAAATTTGCACTCTATATTAAAAGTGATTATACGTGTATTTGAAATTATATAGCTATAAATAGTAAATATTTTCTAAAAAAGTATATTTAGGTAAGTTTCCCCACATTAAAAGTGTTAGGTTTTTATAGAGGGAAAAACTACACAATTTGGACCTATTAGTCAAAATATTTACTCAAATTGTACTTAACCTAATAAATTTATCATGATTGGATCCACAACCCAAACTATTTACATGGCTCTCTCCTTGTTCTATTCACTGAATCGATGTTGATATCATCGGATATATA
>NW_006239117.1:703075-752661 GCF_000226075.1 Solanum tuberosum | reverse complement strand
ATATATATATATATATATATATATATATATATACTCTCTGATGATATCTATATACTCTGATAGTATCAAACAGTAATTGAACCGTTTTTTTACTGAAACACTGTCTCTTTTTCCTTGATGCCAGCAGAGAATTCATATACTCTAATGATATCAAGGAACAACTGAATAGTAATTTCACTGAAACATTGCTTCTTCCTCTTTGATATAATCAGAATATATAAATACTTATCAAAGTATATATAAAAAACTTTGATGGTATCAGTGAATTAGTAGTTAGAAATAAGGGGTATGAAAGTAAAAGAGTATTAGCTGGTAAATAATTTCTCTTTTTGGGTACACGTATTTTTTTAAAAAAACTTATTAACAAAAGCTTCTCATTTTCAACTTGTAGGATTAAAATTTTAAAAGTGGCCATGACTATATTTACCCTTTAATGGCCAATTAGTGAACTTCACCCTTTGGGGTTTGCTGTTAAAACTTCATTGGGCTTTTCATTCGGGTCGGGTCATGAATTTGTCGGGTCGAACGATTCTTCGAGACTCCACTTTCCTTCTTCGCTGTTTTCACACATATAACACAAAAGCATGGAGGCGTGGGTTTTTTTTCTACTCTCTCTCTAGAGCATTTGTATTTGCAGAATTACTTCAAACCTAACGCGAACACTTTCTCTCTCTACATATCTGAAAAACCCTAGTTTATTTTTTTTTGAATTTTTTGGTGATTTTTATTTGAGTAGTAATATGGAGGAGGAGCCGCAACAACAATCATTGGCGGCGGAGGGGGAAGAGGAGCGGCAGACGGAGACGGCTCCAACGGAGGAACATGAGGAAGAAGGAGAAGAAGCGGGAGGTGGAGAGGAAGATGAAGAAGAGGCGGAAAATGAAGGGTTGATCATTAAGGCACAAGCGTTAATGGAGAAGATAACTGCCTTGCCTGATAACCCTAACCCAAATACTATCCATGCTCTTTCTTCTATTTTTGAAACCCAAGAAGCTAGGTACAGTTTCTTTTTGTTGATAAAGTAATAATTTAGTGATACTGGGATTCTAACTCAAGAGTCCAGGTATATAATGGTTATATATATATGCCTTGAGCTGGAATTCACTTTCTTTTTCATTTGTTGATTTTTTTGGGGATTTCGAACTGTGTGGTCTAAGTGAAGTGAATTTTGTGTTATATTTGGGTTGAAGTATGATTTTGTGGGTTTTTGGGATTATATTTCCACACAAGAAAGGTGTGGCCTAGTGGTCAATGAAGTGGTTGAGAACTTGGCGTCTCAGGTTTAAATCGCAGCTGAGACAAAAAACACTAGGTGATTCTTCTCATTTGTTCTAGCCTTGATAAACAAAGTTACGTGATACCTATTGCTGGTGGGAGGTGGCACGTATCCGGGGAATTAGTGGAGGTGCGCAAAAACGGGTCCGGACACCACAGTCATCAGAAAAAAGAAAAAAAAAGAAAGTATTCTACTCTGCAATGTTTGTCTATTGATCATAAGTATGCTGTTACTATGTGCATTTTGGAGTATTTCAGTCCTTAGATAAATAATAGCAGCGTAGTTGAATTCTGTTAATATGTATGCTGGTCTCTCTCTCTTTTTTTTTTGTTCTGATGAATTTTTCCTAGTTAAAAATGTAGTAACATGTGGCTTATTGGTAGTGTTTGGGTGTGTGGGGGTGGATGTCGTGAATTATGGGTGTGCCTTTGCTAGTTTATCTTTTTTATAGTTATAATTAACTGTGGATACTGGTTCCATATAATTTTATTTAGTTTTAATGTTTCTGGTCTTGGTTGTGAAAAGATAAGGGTGTATTGGGTTCTTGGTGCATCATGTCTTCTATATTGGCGTGAAATAGTACACTTACATCTTTGTGACACCATTGTGCTATTTGGAAAAGGTCAATTATAAAATTCTGCCTCTCTCAGTACTTCCCCTCTATCCTCAACAGAGCCCTCCTTCCTCTGATTAGAAGACCAAATCTGTTTCCCAGAGAACATTTTTTTTTCTCGCATTTTGTATATCCTGATGATGAATATTTTACTACAATTGTCCCTCCCATATTAGACTGCAGCTTTTGGATTCTGTTTCCATCACTACCAGTTAATTGGTTGGGATTAACAGCCTGACCAAACTCCAAAGAATAAGATAGAAAGAAGAGTTCTTGCCTACAACTACATGCCTATCAATAGCCATACTTGGAGTTGAGATAATTGCATAGGCATAGGGGAGCTGGGCGCATATATCAAAAGCCCAATGCCAAATTTGGGAAACCACTATCTGTGCATGTATTTTCAGCCTAGATTGACAAATCTTTTGCTTCTTGGGTGGTGTCAGAAAAATGGTGCTTGCGTTGCGGGAGACTAAGTTGCTCGGACTCTTCACTTTTGGTGCCACACCCGTGTCTACACGACATGGGTGTGGGATCCGTGTCTGATTTGGTCAACCTAGTTTGGGTACTTTGACCAAAATCAATGGGGAAAATTTGGACAATTTTAATGATTCCTGTAATCAATACAAAAGCTAAGGTGAAATTGAAGGAAATGGAATACCTTTATATAGAAATTTATATGCTACTCCTTTTCCTTTGATCTCCTTTCGGGATTCTCCTCAAGTTCTCCACATAATATCACATAATTTAGGTTTTATAACTCTATTTTTAGATATTTTAATTATTTTTAGGCGAATCCCCGCATCCGTATCCATACATGGATCCATATCCCCGAATCTTAAAAATTAGATCATGAAGGATCCTACCTTTAGATGTGCATCGGTATCGGGCACCTGCACCCGAGTCCGAGCAACTTAGGCGGGAGATGCTTGCCCTGGACGCAGGGGTGTGAGAACCAATCCAAGTGAACTCAGACATCATTTTATTTGTTAACCAAACATTTTTAATTCAATCAATTTGTATATCCATATTAAAATGGAGCTTGAAGAGATGAATGTACTTTTACTAGAAGTGTACCTCCATACCAGGGTGCAACTTTTGGATCTTTACCAAGTTATGAACTCAGACATCATTTGTTCACCAGTTACAAAATTATGTTGTCAACATAGTAACCGTTTCAGGACTGGTTAGATTCTTACTTCCCCTACGAATTATCTTCTTTGCCTCGAGTCCAAGTCAGAGATTTGGAGTTATACCTTTATTATTTTTTAATCAACAAGTTGAACTGCACCTAATTGCCTTAACTATCGTATGGGTTGTGTACATTCTCTACATTTCGTTCTATTGACATCTCTGGAAGTTCTTACAGAGCATCTAACATGTGGAATTCGAAACCTAGGCGGTACATTGAAAGATCACCGTAACATTTTGTCAAAATTTCTATATCTTATGGTATTGTGTAGGGGTGTCAAATGGGTGGGCTGAGTTGAAATTAGAGATATTAAAATGGGTTGAAATAAAAATCGGTTTGGGTTAAGCCTGCCCAAGTTTACTTTGGGCTCAAATGGATTGAACTCAAATGGGACAAAAAATTGGGTTGGGTCATGACCCGCCCAATTTGACTCGCTTAATCTCAATAATTTTTACATATTGTTATTTTACTTTTGTAACCACAATTTGAATTTCAACTCAAGAAAATAAAAAAAAGTTACAAATGAAAGATAAATCTTAGAAGATATAAATTAGATCAATGCCAATAAAGAATTTTAAAACGGGTTGAAATTGGAGATTAAATTGGGCTCAATTGAAGATACTTTTAAAATGGGTTGAGATTGAACCCAATTCAAATTATCTTGATCCCAACCCATAAAATTCAGGGCGGGTTGGAGGGGTTACCTATATTTGGGCGGGTTACCTATATTTGAACTCATTTTTACACCCCTAATACCAGTGGCGGAGCCACCTTAGAGTTAGGGGGTTCAGATGAACCTCCTTCGGTTAAAAATTATATTATTTATATATGGTTAAAATAATTTTTTAGGTATATATAGTAGATGTTGAACCCCCTTTGACTACTTTGTGTGTCTATTTTTTCAGATTTTGAACCCCCTTATTAAAAAGCCTGGCTCCACCATTGCCTAATACTGTGAGTAGATTGGTTGATATTTTTAATTTTTTCATATTGTATATTAGATGAGGCAAAAAGTTTGAGGATGTCAGAAATTAAGTTTCTAAATTATATTGACCATTGCTAAGAACTGGGTTTTTAAATTAGATTGAGAAAGAAAATTTGGAAGTGGATCTGAGTAAAGCATCAAATTTGCATTATCTATCTTATGTGGTTCCGTCCACTTTTCCTAGTTCCCGTGCCAAAACAAAATTCTTGATCAAAATTTGTAGTCACAAACGTGTACTCTCTTGATCTCATTTTATGTGACGTTGTTTGATTGGGCACACAATTTAAGAAAGAAAAAAAACCTTTTTGGAACTTGTGGTTTAAAACAAGCTATAAATATTTGCGTAGCTATTTCCTGATGCTGTTATTAATACCACTTATCTTATCGAAAAAAATAAAAATAAAAATAAAATATTTGCGTAGCTATAAATCATCTCATTAAGGGTAAAATGATAAGTTAAAAGTTAATTTATTTTTAAAATATAGAAAGGTATCATTCTATTCGTGATAAACTAAAAATGAAAGTGTATTACATGGATTGGAATAAAGGGACTGTTTGGAGAAATTTCGCACCCAAGGGTGTGCCCTAGTTGTCAATGAAGTAGGTTGGAAACCATGAGGTACCAGGTTCAACTCTGCAGGGGCAAATATCACGAGGTTGGTTCTTCCATCTGTCAAAGCCTTAGTGGACATAGTTACTCAATACTTGTGTTGGTGGGGGATAGCCGGTACCCCATGAAATTGGTTGAGGTGCGCGCAAGTTGATATCACGGTTATTGAAATAAATTATATCCGAGACATTTCAATAATGGAACTTGGATACTTGGTGGATATATAGAAGTAATGTTACCTTTATAAAAAAAAACGAAAAGAAAGGCCTATGTTGCTACGCCACTTTTGGAAAATAAACCATCGTTTCTTGTCATTGAGTGAATTTTCCAATTGCTCAAAGTACAATCCTATTGGTTTTATGATAGTGAAAAGGGTCCTATGAAGTCAAACCAGTTGCCCTTTGCTAAATTATGAGCTTCTTTCACTCTTGTGTATTTCAAACCTGCTTTGAAAATGCTTTTCTTGAGTCGAAGATCTATCAGAAACAATATCTCTACCTCACACAAGGTAGAGGTATGATCTGAGTACGCTATACCCTCCCCAGACCCCCACTTGGGTATGTTATTGAATTCAAATTTAAAAATTGGTTTTACATAAGGGAGAAGGGTCAAAAATACCCCTCAACTTTGTTTTATTGTTTGACTATACCCTTACCGTTAAAACGAAGTTATTTTTGCCCCTGCCGTCTACAAACTCATCACATTTACCCCTCAATTGGATGGAAACCCCCAAATCAACAAAAATAACCCGATTTACTTAAATTAACCAATTTTAACCCGATTCCGATCCATCTAATAGATGACCCGCTTTGTTCATCTTCATCTTGAGATCAAGGCAAAAAACAATGGAGGAAAATACATTTTCAAAGACATGAATAACATTTTCATAACCTAATGGGATTAAGTAAATACAAGTAAGTAAGCCTAAAACCTCAACTTCCCCAACCTTCCTACTTCCCAGACGATTAAACCCATCGTCGCCGTAATCACTGTTCCGGCACCATTACAAAGCCCAAGCAATTCAGTCAGAAGCTTTTATGTCATAATCATGAGATGTTTCAATCGATTTATTTCTAATTCTCTGTATCACCGTTCCAGAACTATTTCCACATATCTAACACCTTATGTGCATTCACAATTCCACAGTCCAAGATTCAAAAAAATTCTGAAACCCATTTCTACAGCTTTACTAAACCGTTATTAGTTCAAATTTCACAACATCAGCTCACGAATCAAAGTTGGCTCCATCAAGGAGAGTATTAAAATTCTGAAACCCATTTCTACAGCTTTACTAAACCGTTATTAGTTCAAATTTCACAACATCAGCTCACGAATCAAAGTTGGCTCCATCAGGGAGAGTATCAGCGATAGTTAATGAGATTTCGAATTTAACTTTGCTGGAAGTATCAGATTTAGGGCAGGTTCTAAGGAAGAGAATGGGGTATTGAAGAGATGCCTGTAATGGCATAATGATGCCCGAGACGTGAGCTGCGGAAAAGACGGAAAAGAAGGCAAAGAAGAATGTTTGATTTGAAGCTCAAGGAAGTGATGAAGATGAACAGTAGGAAGTAGGAAATAGGGAGACAGATAAATTAGGTTAAAAATGAAGATGAACATAGGTGGGTTGTATCATTTGATGGGTCAAGTCGGGTTAAAATTGGTTAATTTAAGTAAATCGGGTTATTTTTGTTGATTTGGGGGTTTCCATCCAATTGAGGGGTAAATGTGATGAGTTTGTAGACGGCAGGGGCAAAAATAACTTCGTTTTAACGGTAAGGGTATAGTCAAACAATAAAACAAAGTTGAGGGGTATTTTTGACCCTTCTCCCTTATGTAAAACCAATTTTTAAATTTGAATTCAATAACATACCCAAGTGGGGGTCTGGGGAGGGTATAGCGTACTCAGATCATACCTCTACCTTGTGTGAGGTAGAGATATTGTTTCTGATAGATCTTCGACTCAAGAAAAGCATTTTCAAAGCAGGTTTGAAATACACAAGAGTGAAAGAAGCTCTAATGAAAATATTATAGATTTGAAGTAAAAACAATAATCATAACTACCAGTACTTACCGGATAATATTGGGTTCTATGTGACGATTGGGATGAACTTTTAGTTTCTTGCTTAACTGGTCGGTCTGAATGATATTTCTTGATCTTGAAGTTTTTGATTCTTTTTTTTTAATTTCTGTGTAAAGGTTTTAGGTTTACTTCATTAAAGGACCTGAGCACTCGTACACATCAGTAATTAAGGGAACAGGGGATGGGGAACTAGTTCAATTGCATTTTTAGTATAGTTTCTCCCAGTGTCCATTTTGTGATGAAGAATGCAATTTTTTGGTGTGTGTGAATCTTGCCTTGATGACGGTTTTGTATTAGTGCTGCATATTATTCATGATTCTTAGTTGTTGCGATGTTTAAGATTATGTGGATTATGTTTGTTAGAAACTGCTGTAAATCTCGCTGTAAATCTCTTTCATGTTGCATGTTGTGTTTGGTGCCAGCAAATTGAAAGGTAGAGAGCTATTTTATTTCAACACAGTTTTAAGATGGGTATCAAGAAGTTATCACATAGTAATTTTATTATTATATGTAGTGGGATACTACTGAAGTGTTAAGTAGGGTGAAGTTTTGTATATGTATAAGCATGAGGAGTATGCTGGTATGAAACATCTGTGTACATCAAGTTAGTTCTCACAGGTTTTGAAGAGTTCGAGCAACACAGCTCTACATTATTACACCGTGCTAAATGACATTAAGAATCATTCTCTACAATTGCCTCTTTTTTGTTCTTCTTTGTTATCAGATTCAAATTCCAAGTCAGTACCTTCCAACGACTGTTCCCTTCTTGGGAAATTTTGAAAAAAACATGATAATTGAGTTTAGTCAACAGCAACAACGTGGGGCTTGGTCTTGTTTCTTGTTTGCATTATTCATAGACATTAATTTCTCGTCAGATAGGTGAAACAAATCAGTGCTTTGTCTCACTGGATTAAACAAGACAAATGACATATCTGTTCACTCTTTCAAGTGCAGCTACATGGAAGAGAGTGGTCATTCTGCTCCTAATAATGGACGATCTTCCCATAATGTTGGACGGCTAGGGAACCTTATCCGGGTAGCTTTAGAATCTCTTACTTTACTACTTTGATTTTTTTTTTCTGTACATATACTGAGTGTCGCAGTATTAACTACTCACTTCCCATCATCTCTCCTTGCAGGACAATGATGAATTTTTTGAACTGATATCTTCAAAGTTCCTATCTGAGAGGAGATATTCAGTTTCTGTGAAGGCTGCTGCTGCAAGGCTGCTTTTTAGCTGTTCACTAACATGGATGGTAGAGTTCTATACTTGATTATTTTATTTAAAATTTTTCTTGGTCATGGTTATTCGTGTAGATTAATTCATTGCAAATGGAATCCAGTATCCACATGTTTTTGAAGACCCTGTGCTGGAAAATTTAAAAAGCTGGACAACGGACGACACAACCAGATTGTCTGGTGATGATCATTATTGGAAGCATGAGTCAGGTGATCGGAGGTCCTCTGATTCTGAGATGCTGAAGACCTACTCTACTGGACTTCTTGCTGTATGTTTGGCAAGGTATGCTCTTAGGCCCATACCTTTTGTTGGTTATATAACACATCTCCTGTTGCAAATTTATTCATTTTTTGCTCTATTGATGGTAGTGGTGGTCAAGTAGTCGAAGATGTATTAACATCTGGGCTCCCAGCAAAACTTATGCACTATCTTCGGATTAGAATTTTGGGGGAGACCACCACAAGCCAAAGAGATGCAACATCTTTGTTGGATGGCAAAGCATCATCTACAGGTACTGGTGTGAGAGCTAGAGAGGAATGTAGAAGTAGATTCCGGCAAGTTGCCGAAAGTTCTCATTTGGATATCCCCAGAGTAGCGGAAGATGGACTTCATGGTGATCAAGTTCTGGATAAGGATCGCGATAGAAGTGCCAGTAGGCATATGCGTGGGGATGAACTTTGGACAGATGAAGAGCCACCTGATTCTATGGCTGTGGATGATGATAATTATCAGGCAGATGGAGATGGTGAAGAAAGATGGCATATTAGAGATTTACGTGACGGAAAGGCAAAGCCTGGTAACAGATCCGTAAGGGAAGACGAACATGATGAGAGTTCTAGAGATGATTTGTCAAGACGCAGGGTGAATCGTGGGTGGACAAGACACAGAGGACGGGGAAGGGTGACTGAGGGTGTTCCGGATAATGAAGCAGCTTTGACCTCTCCAGGGTCTGCTAGTAGATTGAGTGGGCAATCTCGCAGCAGAAATTTAACCCGGAATCAAGAATTAAGAAGAGCACCTGATAACAAGAAGAATTTGAGTAGGACATATGTTGATGGTTTTGTGATGGAGAGGGATGAAAATGATGAATGTTTCCGGGAATGTAAAGTCGGCTCCAAGGATATCACAGATCTAGTGAAGAAAGCTGTTGGAGCTGCTGAAACAGAAGCAAAAACAGCTAATGCTCCAGCTGAAGCTGTTAAAGCAGCTGGTGATGCTGCTGCAGAAGTAGTCAAGAGTGCTGCTTTTGAGGTTGGTCTTCACTTCTTATCCAGTTTATATTGATGTTTATCTTAAGACCATCTCATTTCTATGTTATCTCTGTATCTCAGGAATTTAAGAAGTCAAATGATGAGGAGGCTGCAGTTTTGGCTGCTTCAAAAGCTGCATCTACAGTCATTGATGCTGCTATTGCTGTTGAAGTTTCAAGGTTGGTGTGTCATTTTTTATATGAGCGATCCTCGATTGATGACTGGGAAGACATTTTATTTTGCATTCATCTGCTACTTTCTGTTGATTTACAGTTAATTTATATTAATGTGGTGCTGATATATTGTAGGAGTGCTATTTCTGAAGGTGAATCACAAGATATAAAAGCAACAGCGCAAGAAGCAAATGAGGATGTTGATGAATTCTTCATTCTGGATAATGACTCTCTTGCAAAGTTGCGAGAGAAGTTCTGCATCCAGTGTCTTATTATTTTGGGAGAGTATGTTGAAGTTCTTGGTCCTGTGTTGCACGAAAAAGGAGTAGACGTGTGTATTGGGCTACTGCAACGTAATTCCAAGCATAAAGAGGGGTGCAAACTTTCACTTCTTTTGCCTGATGTTCTGAAGCTGATCTGTGCTTTGGCTGCACATCGGAAATTTGCTGCAGTATTTGTGGATCGTGGCGGCATGCAAAAATTGCTTGCTGCCCCAAGAGCTCCTCAGACTTTTTGTGGCCTTTCTTCATGCTTATTCGCTATAGGGTCAATTCAGGTAACTGTCTCTCTCCATTTTTCTACTCCTTTTAGTGTTATAATTTGGTTGTGTACCTTAAATCTTGATTCATTGTGGTTCTTGAAATTTTAGTTGCTGACTCAATAACTTCGGAAAATTGATTTCACAGGGAATAATGGAACGTGTTTGTACTCTTCCTTCAAGCATTATCCATCAGGTGGTTGAGTTGGCGCTTCAGCTTCTTGAATGTCCTCAAGATCTAGCCAGAAAAAATTCTGCCTTATTTTTTGCGGCTGCATTTGTTTTCAGAGCTGTCGTAGACGCTTTTGATGCTCAGGATGGTTTACAGAAAATGCTTAATCTCTTGCAAGATGCTGCATTAGTGAGGTCTGGAGCTTCTTCGGGGGCATTAACTGCTTCAGGGTCATTACGGAGTGACAGATTACCACCAGAGGTGCTGACTGCTTCTGAAAAGCAGATAGCATATCACACATGTGTCGCACTTCGACAGTACTTCAGAGCACATCTTCTCTTACTGGTGGATTCAATTCGCCCTAATAAAAGTGTTCGCAGTGCTGGACGAAATATCCCAAGTGTTAGGGCTGCGTCTAAGCCTCTTGACATTAGTAATGAGGCTATGGATGCAGTTTTCCGTTTAATCCAGAAAGATCGGAGACTTGGTCCTGCAGCTGTTAGAGCCCGCTGGCCTGTAGTTGACAAGTTTTTAAATTGCAATGGGCATATTACAATGTTGGAATTATGTCAGGTAGTACATACTTTTATAAATTGTTCATTCTTTCTACCTGCATTTGCTTTCTGGTTTACTTGCTATTTTTTTTTCAAATGTAGGCTCCACCTGTTGAGCGTTATTTGCATGACTTGCTTCAGTATGCTCTTGGTGTACTTCATATCGTCACTTTAGTACCTTACAGCCGTAAACTTATCGTAAATGCAACATTAAGCAATGATCGTGTGGGTATAGCTGTTATATTGGATGCAGCTAACAGTGCCGGTTATGTAGAACCTGAGGTATGATCTTAATACACTTTTCATTCTCTCGTTGTAGCTATTCAGATGCTTATCCATTTATTTTTGATGTTGGTAGATTGTTGAAGCAGCATTGAATGTGTTAGTTTGTCTCGTGTGTCCTCCACCTTCAATCAGCAATAAACCATCTGTATCTACACAAGCACAGCAAACCAATGCTGTCCAATCTGCAAATACTCCTGGTGTGGATACCAGAGACCGGAACGAGACCAGGGACAGAAATGCAGAGCGGTTTCTTCCAGATCGAGCTGTTAATATCTCCAGTCAGAATGAAAATAGAGAATCTACTTTATCAGACCGTGGAAGCACAGCAGTTCCTGGCACATCTGCGGTCAGTGGCACTTCTCAAGGGCCTGTGTCTACAGTGACATCAGGATTAGTTGGAGACCGAAGAATATCACTAGGTGTAGGAGCTGGTTGTGCTGGCCTTGCTGCTCAACTTGAACAATGTTACCGTCAAGCGAGAGAAGCTGTTCGGGCAAACAATGGTATTAAGGTCCTCCTGCAGCTCCTCCAGCCACGGATAGTTACTCCTCCAGCTGCAATTGACTGTCTTCGTGCTCTTGCTTGCCGAGTACTTCTTGGTTTGGCAAGAGATGATACAATTGCACATATATTAACAAAACTTCAGGTAGGTTGGTCTGACATCATAATTGCTGTTTCCTGCATGGTTGACATTGTTGATTTTAAGGGTCGGTGTGATAACTGGTTTATGTGATTTTTGCTGCAGTCATTGATTCTAACATTTTTTTCACCTTTGATGTTTCTTGAAATAGTTAAAAGGTTGATCCTATGTTGCAATTAGTCGTTAGAGAAAATGTGAATACCAAAAATGTTTATATGCCACGTGCTTATAAATTAAAATCAGCCAAAAGACATTGGATGTCACCCCTAACTTATGGTTTATAGCTTGTAAGCACTTTTGGTTTGATCAAACTTTTACTATGTTATCCCTAATAAATACTCTTCGTAAGCATAACTTCTAATTATATCTCTATTCTATTTGCATTATTAGTTCTTTTTTTAATGTAAAGATACTTTCAAATCTATCTTTTTGTAAATAGATTTAAGGATATTTTAGTCATCTGTTAAGATGTTTTTGTCATTTTAACAGATAAACCACTGAGCTTTTTCCCACACAAACTAGCTGCTTACTATTATTTCAGGGCGTCTCTTAAAGCACCTAACTATTTATTTATAAAATCAGCTTCAACACCTAAAAAGCTAAAAGTGTTCTTCAACGAGGTATATTCATCAACTGCTTTTAATGAAAGCTAAATCCAAATGAGCTCTTAGTTTCATCAACTGCTCTTACTTCAACAAGGTATATTCAACACCTTTTCAGATTTTTCAGGATATCTGTGCTGCTTTATTGTTATTCGTTGTTTTCCTCGTTTCCAGGGGGATATGCTAGTGAGTGACTTGATCCTAAAGCATTTTTGGTTTTTACCTACTTCTGTATTGCAGCTAGTGCAGATCTGAATTATGTAGTAATGTAGTTAAACCGAGTAGAACGAACATTTAACATTTTTTCTAAGTTTTTCTTGAACTTTAAAATCAATTTATCCAAGACTCAATGTGGATGACCATTTATGCGATATCAGTTTGAAAGATTTGGTCTTTTGGTGCTGGATGTTCAGATATACTTTTAATATATTGTTCTTTTTGTGGTCTAGGTTGGGAAAAAGTTGTCAGAACTCATACGAGATTCAGGAAATCAGACTCCTGGCAGTGAACAGAACCGGTGGCAAGCAGAACTTGCACAGGTGGCTATTGAGCTTATTGGGGTAAGAAAACAGTACCTATTTCTTTCTCTGTATAATTTCTTAATACGCGGAGTGAAAAAAGGGGGCTTGGGTAGAAGTTGGATGATACTTTTTATTTTGATGATCTCTTTGGGGCAAAGGAAGACGAGGGATTAAGGGACTAAGGGGAGGGGTGCATTTTCACTGGTTTTCTGCTGTGTTCAAAGCAAAGAAATGAGACAATCATTTTGATGATCTCTTTGGATGAAGGGAAATGGGAGGGGAAAGAGAAGTAACTGTTTTATTCCTGTAATTCAGCATTTCGACTTCTCCACATCTGGATTTCGTTTTGTAAGGTCTCAAGTGTTAATCTTATTAAGGAAATTTCCCCCTCCATTCTTAACTCTTTGTTAAGCCATGCTTTCTTCATGACTATATGTGATTATGTGCATTACACTAATAATTTTGAAGAATAGATCTATAATCTCTAATGCTGGCTTACTTTACACACACACACACACTTGTTAAGTACCATTTTCACGCTGAATAAGGTATCTGGTTTGATTAGCAAGCAAATGGTGAGGAGAAAAGTGAATAGATTATTGTTGGTTTTAGATAGAAAAGTGTTAGTATTTTTGAAATTTAAAGAGGCTGATTAGTTGTTATATAACATGTACCACTTTTAAAAAAAACAGAGGTTGATCATATCATAACTGCACATTATGATATGATCATCATCATTATCATAATGTGCAGTTGTATCAGTTCATTTCAGTTTAATTTTTGGAGAAAGGGAAGTTTTCGACCTAAGGATCAGAATTAAGTACATATCATGACAAAAACAAAAGAGTAGGTCAAGGCATTTGGGATGACAACAGTTTATTAGGTTGCTTATACATTTATCTTTCTAGTGTACTCCGCAGAGTTGTCTTTCGCTCCTTTTCCTCTTTTGTTAATTTGCAGGTGTATGGGTTCTTTTTCAATTGTTTTGCAGGTTGTAACTAATTCGGGCCGTGCAAGTTCTCTGGCTGCCACAGATGCTGCGACCCCAACATTAAGGCGTATAGAGAGAGCTGCTATAGCTGCTGCTACTCCGATCACATATCATGCAAGGTAAATTGGCGTTTGCTCCAAATGTAAATTTGAGCAACATGGTTTTCTTCTTTTTACCTTATATACTAGTTTCTGACCTCCTTTATGTTCGAGTTCAGGGAACTTTTACTCCTCATCCATGAACACCTACAAGCTTCTGGTCTTACAGACACTGCAACTATGCTTCTTAAGGAGGCTCAGTTGACACCTTTGCCATCTTTAGCTGCTCCATCATCTCTGGCACATCAAACATCAGGGCAGGAGACATCGTCAGTTCAAATTCAGTGGCCATCTGGTCGTGCACCTAGAGGATTTTTGTCAGCTAAACCGAAACTTCCGTCATTGGATGAGGATGGCGGATTGAAATCTGAGTCAATTGTCTGTTCTTCAAGAAGGAAGCCGTTGGCCTTTTCGTCTTCGCGTAGTGTGTCCTCAAAATCTCTTCCTGTTGAAGTTTCTCCATCTACATCAGGCTGCAAATTCAGTAATTCGAAAAAGTGTGCCACACCTGTAGCTACATCAGAAACTCCATCACTATCTACAGTGAAATCTGGTGGAGATCCAGACATCATGTTTAAAACTCCCATTGTATTGCCAATGAAACGCAAGTTAACTGATCTGAAGGAAGGTGGATCAGTAGCATCAGTTAAGCGACTCAATACTGGTGAACATACAGTCAGATCTCCGGTTTGTGTCACTCCAAATTCGTTCCGTAGAAGTGGTCTACCATCAGATCCTAATGTGCCTTCAACACCAAATTCTACTTTGAGAGAGATCCATAATCGACCTGGCTCAAGTGCTTTTCCAACTGAAGGTGATGATACTCCTATGGTGTCGTCTTCTCAACATGGTCTTCTAAGTGACTCACAACCCTCAAATGCGGAGCGGTTGACCTTGGACTCTGTGGTTGTTCAGTACTTGAAGCACCAGCATCGCCAATGTCCTGCTCCCATCACAACGTTACCTCCTCTTTCGCTCTTGCACCCTCACGTCTGTCCTGAACCAAAACGAAGCCTTGATGCACCATCAAATGTGACATCACGGCTTAGTACTCGTGATTTTAGAAGTTTGAATGGTGGGACACACGGAAAGCGTAAGGATCGACAATTCGTCTACAGTAGATTTAGACCGTGGCGCACTTGCCGGGATGATGCTGGTGTCTTATTGACATGTGTCTCTTTTATGGGAGATTCTTCGCAAATTGCTGCTGGCACCCATTCTGGAGAGCTGAAAATATTTGACTCTAACAGCAGCAGTATCTTAGAAAGCTTCACCAGTCACCAGGCACCTTTAACACTTCTACAGTCCTACCTTTCTGTTGAGACACAGCTTCTCCTGTCTTCAAGTGCTCATGATGTGCGGTTATGGGATGCAACTTCTGTTTCAGCTGGGCCTAAGCATTCATTTGAAGGCTGTAAAGCTGCTCGATTTAGCAATTTCGGTACAACATTTGCTGCATTGTCTGCAGAGCAATCTCGGCGCGAGATTCTTCTGTATGACACTCAAACCTGCCAAATGGAACTGAAACTTACAGACACATCCAATATTCCTTCAGGCCGAGGACATATGTATTCCCTTGCACATTTTAGCCCATCAGATAATATGCTTCTCTGGAACGGTGTCTTATGGGATACTCGTGGTTCTGGCCCAATTCATCGTTTTGATCAATTTACCGACTATGGTGGCGGGGGCTTTCATCCTGCTGGCAATGAGGTAAAGACATTCCATTCATTTTCCTTTGGGTGGATAGTATTATAAGCCTGATGCTAAATCCTTTTTAACAATTTTTCATTTATTCTCACCTTTGTGGATCCTTGGTTTTACCTTTGCTGAAACTGTCATCTTTTTGGATAGGTCATCATAAATTCTGAGGTATGGGATTTGCGGAACTTCAGGCTTCTGCGAAGTGTACCGTCTTTGGACCAGACTGTAATAACATTTAATGCAAGTGGTGATGTGATATATGCCATCTTGAGAAGAAATCTTGAGGATGTCATGTCCGCATTCCAGACACGTCGTGTTAAACATCCTCTCTTTGCTGCTTTCCGTACGGTGGATGCTGTTAACTACTCTGACATTGCAACCATTCCAGTAGACCGTTGTGTACTTGACTTTGCGACGGAGCCAACTGATTCATTTGTTGGGCTGGTCACAATGGATGACCAAGATGAGATGTACTCTTCTGCTAGGGTGTATGAAATTGGTCGGAGGAGGCCAACTGAGGATGATTCAGACCCTGATGATGCTGAAAGTGAAGATGAGGATGAAGACGATGATGATGACATTGACGATGAAGCGATCCTTGGAACGGATCTTGATGGGGACGGTGAAAGCGATGCAGATGATTTGAGCAATGATGATGATAGTGTGAGTGAGCTTGATGACGAAGAAGATGAAGACGGAGACTTTATTGTAGATGGTGTGGACTTTGGTGGTGGAGGTATATTGGAGATTGTGACAGATGGTGAAGATGAAGATGACAGTGAGCTTGTTGAATCCTTTAGTAGTGGGGATGATGATGATGATGATCTGTTGTAGGTAAATGGCCTTGGCTTTCAATTTAGATGTAATCAATGGATATATTATCCTCTCATATAATTTGCTTGGCCAGTCTTTTAACATTTTTTTATGCATTTTAGGAAAGGGTTAAAGATTACCTTTTTCCTCTAGTTTTGAGTTCTTTTCCAGTTCTATTTTATGGCGAGGCTTTTTGTGCATATATGAGTCAGAAATGAAAGAGATTATGCTACAAGAAATCTCTTTATTTACCTATTTTAAAGCTTAACAGCCTCTCTGTTTTTTTTCCCTTCGGAGGTCCGACTAAATTCGGATTGCCCATTGGGGGTGGGACTTCCAACTGGTTTTTATCTTTACTTAGGACTCGAATTTGAAATCTCTAGTTAAGGATGAAGTAGTCCGATCGCTACAAACTCATGTTGGTTTAGTCTCTCTAGTTTTAAGTTGGGTTTCAGACACTTATATTTATGAAAAATTATTTATCATTTATTTAATACTTATATCTCTTAAATATAAATACACAACAGTTTACCCCTCCTTTTTGTTTAACTATATTGATTAAAATTTAATGTATTTTGTTGTATGTTTGGATTTAAATTAAATTAATGAACTCTTACCTAAACTCTTTTAAAATATTTAAAATCATTTATTTATCTGAATAAATGTAATTCTATAATAAATATCATATTTGTAATTTGACATTTTTGAAATATTGGTCAGATAAAATATTTTAAAATTCTTATACACACTTCATAAATGAATTTGTTGGAACATATAGTAGTTCTTTCTAAAATCGCTGCTTTGGAAAGCTATATTCAAAAACATATTTCTCAAAATAAGCAATTGGGTCCCTAGAAAATTGGTCAAACATACGATAATCATTTTCCATTTTTTATTCGGAAAAGGATCAAAATTATCCTCGAACTATTCGAAATAACTCATATATTCCCTTTAATTATGTTTAGGATCAAAACTATCCTTGCCGTCTATGTTTTGGACCACAAATATCCTTAAAACGTTATCTTTACAGACATGGCAGTCCAACATGACAAAAATACCCTCTTCTCAATAATGTTGCTCTGTACCGAGCAAATTATATTTTGAAATTTTAAATTTTACTATTATTATTTATAAAGTTATTTAATAATAAAATTAGTATTGAATGAAAATAATAATTTTGTCATAATTTGTTAAAATATGATAAAAAAAACAAACTCTTTTCTCTTTGATATTCCCGTCTTCTTCTCCAAAATTCCATCTCTCCATGGCCGATCCATGTTTGTTCAGGTAAGCTAATCACTCCTATTTCGTCATCTTTACAGTTAAATACACACTTGTCATTCTTCTCAAACGCATTAATAAAGCCTAATAATCTACACTTTGGAATCCATCTTACGTATATTTTCTGATTTGGTTTATGCTGTGTCCTTTTCAAATGCTGCTGCTGCTGCTGTATTGTGGTATATTGAGATTATTAAATACATGAAGATTTTCAAACCTTAGTAAACCCTGCAGGGATAATAATGTTATAATAAGGGAATTTGCATTGAAAAAGATGGATTCGTTTCAATTTAGTTATAGGTTAGTCTATCAACAAACCAGAAATTGAAGTAATTTAGTTATAGGTTAGTCTATCAACAAACCAGAAATTGAAGTAATTTAGTTATAGGTTAGTCTATCAACAAACCAGAAATTGAAGTAATTTAGTTATAGGTTAGTCTATCAACAAACCAGAAATTGAATTAATAGAACAAAAGTTATCCAAAATCGACCTAATTACCTTAAACTATTAGTAGACTCTGGGTAGAACCAAAATTTCATTAAGAGGTTCAAAAATATGAAAGCCAAGGGATTCAACATCTAATATATATACATTAAAAATATATTTTTTACCTTGTATCTACAATGTAATTTTCTGTTGGAAGGGGTTTGGATGACACTCCTTGCTCCTACCTAGCTCCGCCCTTGAGTAGAGTTTATGTCTCGTGTCTTCAAATCCTGGTCTGTTTGACCAGACTAAACTCCTGCACAGAAAAAGGAACAAGAAAAGCAAAACCAAAGAAAATAAATACAGATTTTTACAGCAATACATTCATGTACCAAAATTTAACTACAAACTCCTCAAACTCGCACGGTATTTCTGAACAGTTCCAATGCATATTGTAATAAACAAGGTTAATACACAAGAAGACAAAACCCAAACATCTTTTAGCATTTGCCGGAGTTAAAATAAATCAAACTCAATTATGCAAGTCAAAACTGAACACTTGAAAAGAGCAAATTATGTGTGGCGAAAAGAAAGTGGAACAAACATAGATGCAAATCTGAATCAAGATGCACAACATGAAGTGTTAATTCAATTAGTCTGCAAGTTAAAACGACTAACAAGGTTCAATTAGTCTTACAAGAACTTATATTGAAAATTTTCTTTTTGAAGAGCTAGTTTATCTGGTTGTTTGTACATTATGTCACTATATGAATGAGTTTATGTTAGCTTTTCCAATTATTTTTTTCCTTTTCTTTTTTCCTCTTTTAGAAAAAAGGTGTCTTTGAATCCGTAACATATTGATGTAAATAGGCTTAATATTTTTGCAGGGTTTGTAAACTGCACAATAAGATTGAACCAGTTCCAATTTCTGTGTACTAGATCCAACATCCTTGTTCTATAGAAGAAAATTGGTAAGTGTTCCTTTTATCTTTCGAAATGTAATAGTTATGGCTAATGATTAAAATTAAAGGATATAATTCCCTTATTAACTGTTATTTCTTTTAATGTTTTTTCATAGAAGAGGTGATATTCCTCTATTAAGATCACATCCCCAAAAAACCATTCTATTCTACTCTCTTTTGACAAGTATTGACAAAAAATGATTGAATGTAGAGATACTGATTATTGTAAGGTTTATTGTTGGTAGTCTCCATGATCTCCTTGAATTATTGATGTTTGATCTCTACTACTGGCTTCACTTGCCTATAATGGGTTTTAGTAATACAACTCATTTAGATTTTCATGCAGATACAACTCTGTGCTATCTGTAGTTCTGCTGGCAAAAAAATTAAATGGAGTGGCTAGTAATCATCATTACATTGGTTGTGCTGTGGGTGGCTTCACTCTTTAAAATTCTCCACGAATCTCTCTCTGCCTCACAAGCTGCAGTTTTAAATGATGGTATGGGTGACTTCTCAACAAAATGTCAATTCTCGTTTTCTTTTGTATTTACTGACTGCCTTGGTGTTGTTATGAATTATTCTCTTAGAATCTAAATACATGCATACATACAACTTTCCTATAGTGTTTGTTCCACAGCTAATTGCTTCCCTTCTTAATATGTATATTTTTTTTATGTTTCAGGTGGAGTTTTTCGCAAGAGAAATGTCTTATTGGTTATTGCCCATCCTGATGATGAGTCTATGTAAGGTTGAACATGTTAACTTTGAGTTGTTATTTGTTCATATCATTAATTTTCTGAGCAATGCAAACTTTTGAACTGCTATAGAGGGAGTTGCAGTCTAAGACACTTGGAACTATTGATGTTTGCGTAATCAAGACACAACTTCCAATGCAAGTGTTTACGATCGTACAATAGTATAGTAACACAACCAAGGGTTGGGGTCGAGTCCCAAGGGAGTGGGCTTGAGAATTAATAGAAAAATAAAATTAAGTTCTAATTAGTCATAGCTAAAAACATTATCGAATATAAACATGTTAAATCTAAGGGGTGATGCAAGCGTCAATTATCAATGAGGGTTTGTGACAAGTAAGCAAAAACAACAAAAATGCAAAGAGTACTAAGCAAGGAGAGGGGATTCTTGGGATGTGATAGGAATACGGGTTAGACTAGATCGTTGGGTACATGCTTTTGATAGTAATTTCGTTGAATATTTGTGACTAGGCTAGACTATAGTGGGGGTAAGCTTTCTCTTGAACAACTTACCCCGAATCAAATGGGTTCCTCCCGGACACCCACTTGCCGAAGAACAGCCTCCGCCTTAGCCCACTCACTCTCTCGAGCTGAGTGTGTGGGAGAAGGACTAGGGTTCACTCTCTCGAGCTGAACCTCATGTCGACCCACTCCCATCGGCCATCAATTTAGTAGTCTTACTTTTACGACCTCTCTCTCGAGCAAGCCGAAAACACAAAGGTGTAATCGTATTTGCAACTACAATTTCATTAAGTTCCAACACAACTACTAAACGAAATCACATCTAAACAACAAATAAACTATCAGCAAGCAACACCCAACAATTAATCTAACCCATATTCACATAATCACACCCCAAGAATTGGGGTTTTAGCTAGACATGTAAAAGAGAGAAATTTATACCAAAATGAGTTTGCATTCAAATGGGTATGAAGATTTTAGTCTCAAAACAAGTCAAGAGTGAAGAATCCAAGAGACCCAAACCAAAATTGTTGGAGTTGAAACCCTTTGAATCTTCAAGTTCTTCAAAACCCTCTCCAAACTTAGAACTCAAAAATCTATGTTAAAAATTATATATTAAAAATCTCATTTTAAGCTACAACTCTTAACGAGTATTTATAGTTTTCAAAAATCTGTGCTGCAGCGGATCATTCGGCATCGTTAGTCGAGATCGCCGATCAACTCGGCGATCCTCCCTTTGGTAGGTTTCATCGCCGTCTTGCTCTATCCTTCAGCATCGTCGTGTTTTGGATCATTGGGCGACATAGTACTGCTTCGCGGAACTGCACGGCGATACGCCGACTGCTTTTTTTCACCGCCGATTTGATCCTTTCCTTCCGGGCTTAGCACACTGGAACAAAAGGCGAGGATAAGACCTTTTGGCGACTCGCCGAATGGGTTCGGCGATACTCAGATCTTCATTTGTTCATTCTTTCAGCTGCCTTTAGTTCCTTTTTTGCTAAGTAGTGTCCATGCTTTCCCTCAAACTCCAAATACCTGAAACTTAAGGGTTTTCATCAGATATTGAGATAAAATTGCATTTGAGGATACTAATTCTATCAAAATATAGCCCTATATGAGTCCAATTTGTGGACTCATCAACTATACGTTAGTTTTGATCAAGATTATGAGAGCCCTATGTGTCGTTAGTTATACACTAACATAAAGTTGCTCAATCGAAACAAATTTTATCAGTCGAGCTCATAGTTGAACACATTCACAGAAGAATGAAGTCCATGGATTTGTATGTCCATCTTGAAACACGGTGGACTAGAAATTTGGTGGGCTAAACTATAAGATTCAATTATGACCCCTTTGTTAAATAAATTATTAAAGAACTGAATTATGAATTGTCTTCATATAAATTATGATTTCAATCCTTTTGTTTTGTTTTGTTAAGCATACGATGTCCTGATACATATGATACTTGAAAATCTATGACCTAATAAAATGCTATAACTTTCTTTTTCTAAATTTTATCAGATTTCCTTAACGCTTGTTCTAAGAGAAGCATCCTTTCCTGGATATTTTTCTTTGCAAATTGTGTTTAAAAGTAGTTGGTAACAAGGATCATAACTCTCGATGTCAGTTCCCACATATGCTACAATGACCTTTCAATGTTTGGGTAATCTTGTTATTAAGTAATCATTATTATATCTATTTGCTGAAAGCATTACTATTGTGAGATAATGACTTATGGTGCTTTTTACTCTATACTGTAGGTTCTTTACTCCAACCCTTAATTATTTGTCTTCGAGAGGATGTAATTTACACATATTATGCATGTCAACAGGTAAGACTTGTAGAATGTTTCAATTTTTGTTGCAGATGCTGAATATAAAAAAATTGTTTATGCCTAATTTTTGGGTGGCATGTGTATTTTGGTTGCCAGATATATTTCTCAAGACACAAAAAATAAATTTCAAATGAAAAGTTGATTTTTGAACTGGTTGAAATACTAAAGCAATTGATTTTTCTTAGAAGTATGATCCAATTCAAGCAGTGTTGTTAAGCCTGAGATTCGCTTTCTAAATTTGAACTATTGCAGTTCTTTTTAAGTGTAGAATGTTTAAATGATCAGAACGCAAATCACTTGAACTGTTCTTTAGCAAATCCTTATCCTAGATAACCAATAGTCTATCACTGATTCTAACTTTCAGTATATTTTTTCTGCTTTGTTGCATTGTACTGAAATATAGGTAATGCAGATGGTATGGGCAGTGTCAGAAAAGAAGAACTTTATTTAGCCTCGATTGTGCTTAAGGTGATGTGAAGATTAATGCTAGATCTGTGATCTTTTACGTTGGCTTTCATGTAAAACAATAACGGATTCCTTTATTTCTGCGAATTGCTATAACTGATTTTTTTGTAAAATGTTGGAGAAGCTAGTCAGATATGAGTCATTGATCTTTCTGTTCTCTATTAATTTACTCATGTAGGTTCCACAAAAGCAAGTGAAAGTCCTTGATCATCCAGATCTACAGGTATGCTGGCTGTATCAGAATGGTATATCTATATGTTCTAAATGTTTAAGCAGAGTTCTAATGCGTAGTTCTGACTAGGATGGTTTTGGCAAATCATGGAACTCTAAGTTATTGTCAAAGATTATCAAGGAGGAAATTGTCAATTGTGCAATTGATTTGGTAAGTGATTTCAGTTAATTATCTTGTTCAACTAAGATGGTCTTTCAGATAATCTTCAGTAGCTTCTGCTTCTTTGATCGCTTATTCAAGTTTCCTCCTGTTGATTTCATCGTATAAGCGGCTTTTCTACTTTGCTAGATTAAAATCTTGATCTGTAGTTTGTTTATTTGTTCATTTTAGTTTTTTTTTTTTTGGGCTAACTAACTGACTTTTATTAATCACCAAAGTATTGAATTGCATTGCTATAGCTTGCTACAACTTAGCAAAACTATTTCAACTTGCCACTTAAACTATGAGCTAATTAGAACAACAGAATCTAAAAAATGTAGCCATGGACTTCATATTGTATTCTAGGGGGAGCTCTAACACAAATAACATATATACAATCTCCTTAGCTATTGTTTCCCTTGCACGACTTCGTTTTTCAAATATTCTCATGTTTCTCTCATTCCCCAATGCATGAGTAATTTCAGAGTATACCATTTTATAGAGTTGAGCCTGCTTTGTCTTGCCCTTTGTTATTCTAATGATCCACTGAAGTGTTGTTCCCAGGTGGTAGGATCATACATTGGTCTCTGCATCCACTGTAGTACTCTATCCCATAGAGCTTTGGAGAAAGGACATTGTACAAATAGGTTCTCTCTGGATTCATCTTGTGTTTGGCACATGCTGCACTTGGTGTCGAACTGTCGATCACCATTCCTCATTTTAGTAACCTATCTGTGCTCAGTAGCTTCCCATGTATCTGTAGCCAGGTAGTAAATCTAGCCTTTGGTCTAGCTGGATTCATAAATATTAAGCATTTCCATGGAACCGTAGGTTTATCATCAATTAGCTGATTGTATACCTTTTGTATGACGCTCCTCTTAGAATCAAGTGAGTGTGACTGCATTGCAAAGGCCCTTGCTTCAAATATTTTCCTAATCATCCAACACGCTTGCTTTGGCACTTGGAGATTGCTCAGAAGTTGTCCTATTATGTAATAGGTGTGTACCCACCTAATCCACATCCTGTCTTCCTTATGCTCCAAATCCCAGTAGTTCTTTGTGATTGCAGCCTTATTCCAAAGGAGCAAATTAGTGATATTTAT
The DNA here is from genome assembly GCF_000226075.1 of Solanum tuberosum. Lineage (NCBI taxonomy): Eukaryota > Viridiplantae > Streptophyta > Magnoliopsida > Solanales > Solanaceae > Solanum > Solanum tuberosum. Next base: position 728,669 of record NW_006239117.1, on the reverse strand, counting down.
ACCGCCCACACACGTTGGAGTGCATGCCTTTTCCCAAGCTACTTAGGCTTTCCGTGTGATGGTATTGCTTCCAGACCATAGGTAGCTTCTGCAATGTGCTTCAATTAGTTTCAACATTTTGGATGGTAGCATGAATATTTGTGCCCAATATGCTTGAATTCCAATTATAACAGTCTGAATCAGTTGCACCCTTCCTGCGTATGATAAGTTCCTAGCTGTCCATGAAGAATATACTTTTCATTATTCTGAATTTGATTTGATTTACCCCCTGCTTAATTGGAATTTATACGGAAGAATCCATTATTATGTCTTCATTGAGGCCTACCAATCTGGAATTTAAGCAGAGAACCCAATAGAATGGTTTACATATATCTTACCTGGTGTCTACCAAATATATCATGGACCTTTGAAACAAGTGCAAAATTTTAATGTGATAGACCGTTGTATTTATGCAGCTTTAATGTTCGGTATTATATAGGAAAGCCGGAACTTTCATAAAGAAAGATGGGGGTAACCTCATTTTGTTCCAAATTTAGGGAATGAGGCAGCGGTTGCCTATTTCATAGTTCATGTTGTAGACAATAAATTTTGCGTTTAGAAAATACTCAAGACTTTCAAATACTGTAATAAGTGTAGTATTTTATTTTAACACTGAATATTACAATCTCAATAATTCATATGATTCTTCTTTTCACAAATAAATTTGCAGTCACTTTTTCATTTTGTAATTTCTGTTTTTCCTTTGTGTTTTTATCCAAAATGTTGCCTTAGATTATTTGTGAGCAGAGGAAAATCTTATTATGTCACCTTTTCATCTCATGGACATTTGTTCTCCAGGTCATAACTTTTGATAATTATGGAGTCTCAGGTCACTGTAACCATCAAGATGTTCATCAAGGTGTACGGTAGGTTATTTGTCATATTCTGGTAGCCATTAGTAGTACTTTGCAAATGAAATTAGTCACCATATATTCTGGTTGTAATTGGATGTGCTCTTGCAGATGTTATAAACAGATTTGTTTAGTATAGACAGTGATATTTAATACTGGCAAAGTTTCAGAAATCATAATGATCCTATTTCTTTCTAGTTTGATATCTCTCTTATACTTGATTAAGTTTTTTGAACAGGCATCATTATGAGGGATTCTTTACTTTTCTTTGTTGAGTTTGTAATTGATTGACATGCCGATAACATGTTGTGTAAGTTGTATGACAAGGAAACGTTGATGAGTTGGACACTCCTTTGTAGATGTAAGCCTTCAAACTAAATCTTCTTCATGACTTAACAAACTAACTTAACCATAATTCTCCCGTTATTATAGCCATGTTTGTGTGTTTACTTTAGGTCCTATGACTTTTGGAGTCTGTTAGTCATATCAGAGATTTATATACCAGTAGAAAGTAGAAACTGTAAAGAATTCTAGTACTTCTTTTTCTTTTTTTACTTCTTGCTTAGAGTGACACGGTTAGTGAGGATTCATGTAACCGATTCCAACTTGGTTTTGGGATTGAGGTGTAATTGTTGTTGTAGCATATTCTTCCACTAGTCTTCTAAAATCTTTGGTAGTGAAACATGTAAGGCTTAGAATTAGTAGCTTTATTTTTAATTAAATTTCCTTGCAATATCTACTTTGTTTAACATTGAAGGCACACCACTATTTTATGTCTTTCAACTGCCCATGCTGTTGATAAAATTACTACTTTAACAATACAAATACCTTTCTACTTCCATACTTTGTAGCACATCTTGATAAAATAGTTTTTTCATTTGCAGAAAACTATTGCAAGATACTTCACATAAAGAAGTTGAAGCCTGGGAGCTTGTGAGTTCTTCCCTTGTCTCATTACCTTTGGCTCTACTTGTAGATTTTTATTTTAGTTTCTTGGGAATATCATAAAACAACTACGTCGATGTCTCACTTCCAAGCATGTTGGAGTTGACTATACAAATTTTACTGACCATGTCGTCCCTTATAACTTATAAGCTCATCTCATAGCTTGAAGAATTCAAATGTTCATTGGTTTTGCATTTCTATGACTATGTTTGGAATCTTTGCCTATATATCACAATTTTACGGTTTAAGTTTTTGACTGGAGGCTGTGATTAATCATTTTCAGGTTAGCACTAACATATTGCGCAAGTACAGTGGACCAGTTGACATATGGCTGTCCCTTCTATCTGCTAAGTTCCATTTAAGCGGAGTAAGGCATTGCTTGCTAAATGAACATCCCAGAAGGAGCTTAGCTGCAATGGCTCAGCACAAGAGCCAGTGGGTTTGGTATGTAATACCTTTGCTATATTATCTTGCTTACGATGGTACACGTATAAAAAAGTCCGAAAAAAAGAAACAAAGGAAGGGTCATTTCAATCTCAGCTTCGCTTTCCAGACATTCATTTCCTTCTTCTTTGGGGAGTAGTGGTTTATTCCATTATGGAAGGGAGAAGATAAATCAAATATAAAGTAAATGATCTGTAAGACACATCCAGCCCTCTAGATTGCAAGCCATCACACTGTTGTCCTTGATGTATTGCTTTCAGTAAAAAAGTAGTTGCTGATATCACTCGATCTTGGGACTAAGACATCGGTATTTAGCCAGATGAGTCTTCCCAAAAACATTTTATCCACACACATTACATGTTTTATAACTATCTTTTGGTTTGCCTTTTTCAGGTTTCGTAAGCTATTTGTTTCTTTCTCAAGTTACACATATGTTAACTGCCTTAAGAAGATCAATTAGATACATATAAGGTTATTGGTTCCTCAAGACACTTGATCAACTTGATGTTGGTTCAGCAATGAGAACAGTAGGTAAAATCACTGAGTCGATCAGTTCCGCATCTCAGAAGCTTTAGAAAGTGAAGGCAGTGTTAGAATTATTGGTAATTGCAGAAATAGTTGGTCCATCACCCAGTGTCCAGTACTCGCATTGGGGCTTGACTTCATGCTCGTTTTTTTTTAATATTATTTATTAAGTAATAAGTGCTTTTGTTTTGGTGAATAATATAGTTTTGGCACACAGCCAGTTAATTATAGACTAGTTCCCATTCTAATTCTCTTCTATTTTTTGGTTCCTCTTTTGAACAACATTGCTGGACTTTTGAAAATGTAACATTTTTGTGTGATTTACATGAATGACCTTGAACTTTTGACCCCACTTGCTCCAAGAAGTTTAACAAGTTTTATCTCATAAATGGAACTTTTGATTTTTTATCTTGAATTTGCCTGTGGGATAAGATGCGATCAAAAGTTCAAGATCCATCATTTTCAAGGTTATTGAGTAATATTTTGAAGGAGCGATTACAAATTGAGGAAGAGAAATGTAATGTTTAGTAGTAAACACATTTAAATATTTGTTTCGATCTCATCAATTTGGGACTTCTAGTCTCTCTAAGAACTACCATAAATACTCATATACACCAAAACAAATAAGATAAATACCTCACCTTGGGCGTTTTTGCTTATATCTAAAATTGCTTATAAAAAACAATATATTATGTATATAAAATTATATCTAAAATTGTTTATAAAATATATATATATTATGTATATAAAATTATAAAATATATGTATATAATTTGTTAGTTCAGTTATATCTTCGTTTTTTAACAAAATAAAACTAAATCCAAATCGATTTACTTAATCAATTTGGTTTGATTTTTCAATTTGGCAATTTTTATCCAAATTGTGAATACCCCTATACAAAACCTATAAAAAAATATAATCTTATAGAAAAAAAAAAACACACACTCTAATACTAATTAAGGAAAACCAAGAACACATATGATAAAAAAAAAGTATTCCCTCTGTTTCATATTAACTGAAATTTTTTAGTCTTTTTTCATTGATCAAAATAACTGAATTGTTCAAAGTTTGAAATTTTTCCGATATTTGTCCTTTCATTTATTGAAGTTTTATATTTTCTAGGAGATAAATTATACTAAAAGTTATATTTATGATTTACAAAGAATAATAGTGAAAATTATGATTCAAATTATGTCTTTAAATGTTTTTCTAAATATGTATGCATTGGCTCAAAAATTCATTTAGTAAAGAATAGATGAAGTATATTCTTTTCATATAATAGTATCAATAATTTTCTTTCACCAATTTTTCCAATCATGCAAAATTTTATTTCTCTATTTTTGGGGACATTTGATTTCATTGAATTTCTTTTACTTCCTCCATCCTAATTTATGTGACACTTTTCATTTATCGAGAGTTAAATAATTTAAGTTTAAACGAAAATTTGCACATGAAATCTTCAATTTTTTTGAATGAAATTTATATATTTGTAATCTACATAAAAAGAAAATACTATAAGTCACAATATTTGACAATTCAAAATATTTGAAAGATATAGGAAAAATTTACAATAAAAATAGACTTGTTTGAATTTTGAAATACGAAAAGTGTCACGTAAATTGGGATGAGTATAAAAAAAATCTAGTCCTTGTTGCTTTCGAGCCAAGTAATGCGCGCGTGTTTGTATGGACCTACCCAAAAAGTCCCATAAAACTAAGTCCAAATTAATAGTTATACATTTCTCCAAGAACCGAACTTTTTTTTCTCCTTCACTCTTCTCTACAAAATTCAAAACCTCAAATTCCAAGATTCAAGAACCATTTCCAGTCTCCATCCTTCATGTATGTATTCGCTCCTCCTTCAAATTTCAATTTATCTCCTTCACTTGTAGTACATTTTCTTGTATATATATATTTTTTTTCAGTGTTGGGTATGTTGAACTGGATGTTTATTATATATTGAAACAAATTTGATGCCTTTTTGATTTTGGATGAAGTGGAGTAGTCATATATGTATGTGGGGTTGTGGGGTTTGTTTTATATGAACCATTTACAAATATATAATGTTGACTTGTATTTGTTATTGTCAACTCTGTTTGTGATGCCTTATGTTCTTGTTTTGGTAAAAGGGTAATGCTAAAGAATGATGGGTTTGATATTATAAGTTCATTTATGATCAATAGGGGGTTAGAGCAGTTTGTATTGTGTTTTGACCCTGAATAATCATGTGTATTTACTTGTATTAGTTTATTTTCTTTGAAGATTTTGGTGCTTTTAGTCATTTTTTGTGTCGTGTGGAGGGGGAGGGGAGACGGTGAACTAGAAAACTTTACCTAAAATGGGGTACTTCAAACCTGGTTGAATCATTTTCGTAAAAAATTGTGATACTTGAGAAGCCCCCTAGGCTTTGGTCTAGTGGTAAGAGCACGACTTATGATGTGTGAGTGAGGTTCAGTTTGTGGCTGACAGAATGGTGTTTAAGTGGAGAAGGACAAAAGGGTGGGCAGATTATCTATCGAGTTTTGAACGATGCACCATTGGCCGTTGGGGATTTCTTGATTATAAAAATTAAAAGTAAAATAAAATTTCTACTTGAGAATGAGTTACAAAACCACCCCTGCTACAAAACTTGCACCAGCTTACATATAAATTGGACCGCATTGTAGAATTTGTAACAAATGAGATTTCTTGGAGGTAAATTTGATTGTAGACACTTTTGCAAGTTGAACGGATGAATTACACATCAAAGTCTTAACTTGTTGGTGTAGAAGAAAAGAATTTCATGTATTTCTTCAACTTAATTTGTATCGGTTTCCAACTAAATTTAATATTTAGATATAAGATATTAAGTCTATTCTTACAATGCTAACTTGAGAGTTGAGATGAGTAATGCTTTTCAAAGCTCACAGGTGTTGTCTTGAAAAAGTATGTAATACTGGGAATGTCTATGGTATCACTGATCCTAGTACTGCTCTCGCCAAGTAGCATTATAAAAGGCGAAAAGTGCTAAGGTTTGTTGGGGGTTTTAAGCGTAAATCACAGGCTTTAATGAAGAAAGGCACAAATGAAGAAAAAGATGCAAACATGTATTCGTTTTTCAAGAATAACAATTATAAGCACAAAGGTACAAATAATAATATCTGGTGCTTTGGTGACTGCACTGAAGTGCCTGCTAAGCGACACAAAACATTCAGCCTGTTTTGCTCCTAGTGGGTTTAAACTCACATTCAGTGAGTTGTTGATGCATTGTGCAACACGTTTAGTTCCGGGTTTTAAGATCATTTCACAATGTGCTTTATACTTGATCTTAAGCATTCTTTGGGCTGACAGAAGGACTTGTAGCTTTTAAGGAAATATATATACGTAGATCATGTGCTGTTACCATTTTCTTTAGCTCTTCTCCCACTACTGATTAGTTTTGCAGTCATCCTTTTCTACGTGAGTATATTATCTTACCTACTAGTATGAGAAATTGTTTGATGCTCTACCAGTTCAACACTATACAGAGAATGTAAGTATTTACTTGTCAGTTTATAGTTAACCATGTGAGTGTTTGACTCATTAAAGTTTCCCTAGACCAAAAGCCCTCTACTCTTGGGGAGAGCGAATTGACTGGCTATTTATCCTACTTAAACAATAATCTTTATTTGTCTAGTGTTTGACCATTTTCCTTGCAGTGATTTTGTTGTGATCTTTGGTTAGTTATTCATGTTTTTTTTTTTTGCAAATGGTAATGTTGGTTATTCATTGTTTATTAGTACAGCTAGTTTTATGTCTCTTCTTCTTTGATGCAGATTGATGAGTATGAATGTGGTCCTGTACGTTGTCTGAAAGCTTTGCTTTAGTGCCATGCCCTCAGTTAGAAACAATACATCTTTCTTACTTTGTAATTAAGCCTGATACTGAATTCATCTACGTATCCCTATCCATGGATACTCCTTCACCATTCTCCCCTCCCTTTCCACTCCCAAATACTAGCTCAAAGTTTCAGTCTCTAAATCTCCAGCGTTATTTAGAGCAACCAGAAGCACAACAACATCAGCTGCAGCCACAACAAGCTGCTGTTGAGCAAGTAAATGATGAGTCTCTTCATGGTTCATCTATCAAAAACCCCGAATCAGGTGTTGGTTCTAATCATGTCTTTGTCAATCATTCAGCAACTGCATACCATGTTACTTTCAATCAAGACTACGGCTGTTTTGCTATCGGCACTGATCGCGGTTTTGGAGTATATAACTGTGTCCCTTTCGGTGAGTCCTTTTGTCGAAACTTTGAAAATATAGGTGGTATTGGAATTATTGAAATGCTCTTTCGGAGTAATATATTAGCCTTTGTTGGACATGGAGACCACCCACAATATCCCCGAAACAAGGTCATGATCTGGGATGATCAGCAAAGCCGTTGCATCCATGAGCTCTGTTTCCGGTCGGAGGTGCGCCGCATCAGGCTTCGGAAGGACTGCCTCGTGGTAGTTCTTGAGCATAAGATATTTGTCTACAATTTTTCTAATCTGGAGTTGTTGTTTCAAATTGAAACAACTACAAACCCAAAGGGGCTCTGTGAGGTTTCACAAACTGCTGATCAACTTGTCTTGGTGTGCCCTGGTCTGCAAAAGGGTCAAGTTTGGGTCAAACATAATGCTTCAAAAAGCACAAAATCTATTGTAGCACATGATTCAGTTCTTGCATGTTTTGCTCTTACGAGGGAAGGCAACCTACTAGCAACAGCAAGCACCAAGGGTACACTAATCCGGATTTTCAACACGCTAGAAGGTACATTGTTGCAGGAGGTAAGGAATTTGTGTCGTCATTGTTTTAGTTTGATCCTATGTTGCATACTCTTTTGTTACATAACCTGAAGTAATCACAGCATCTCTGTTACTCATAGTATTTTTTTCCCTTGTCGGGCCAAAATAAGAATACTTAATGATGGAGGGGATATTGACATTGTTATATGGACTAGAATTTTTTATGTTGCTGCTTTAGTAGTGATCTCCAGTTGCTTTAAATTCCCTTTACCTGTTGTCAGTCTTCATTTCTGTTCTTATGATCATTCAGCATGATGCTGACTTGCTGATCATCCAAATTATATTTTATAGTTCTTTGCCAACTTACTGGAGCAGTTTTACGTACTCTATAATTTCCTCATTAGGTTTTACCTTTAGCTTGCAATATTCTGATATTATCAACCCCCTATCTGGGTCGACCACTACATTTTATCAAAAATAAAATAAAGTATTTGAAATCTAGAAATCTGTATGGTTTTTCACCCTTTTACTCCCTTGAACCCAAAACAAATTTAATAGACATCGTTTGCTAGTTCCTCTTTTTCTATCTTGAATGAGTTTTCCTCCCATAATTACAAGAGTAATTTCTACATTTTGTCATCCTCATCCATAGTATGATGCTGGACATAATTGATAAAGATTGTAAGATTGAACTTTTTTATGGCTTTCTATTTCTTCTTGGCCTGCCTACACGATTTCTTTGAACTTCCAACTAATTGAGTCTTTTAACTTTCCTTTCGACCAACTAACAGCATTACATGCTTGTCTTTTGCTAAATCATGTATGATTCAGGTAAGAAGGGGTTTGGATAGAGCAGAAATATATAGTTTGTCATTCTCTCCAACTGCTCAGTGGCTAGCTGTCTCCAGCGACAAAGGCACTGTTCATGTTTTCAGCCTTAAGGTCAATCTAGGGAACAGGAGTACTGACAAGTCAAATTGTTCTTCCAACTCCCGTGTTCCTGTGGCAGCCTCTAGTTCATTCTCCTTCATCAGAGGTATCTCTAAAGCAGATTTAAGGTTTCTAGTTTATATTTTAAAAACATAGATGGGTATCCATTCATGCTCAATAAAATTATTTTGGTATTTTAATATGTATATTTACAAATCCTTGTTAAGCAATAAAAAATCTTGCATCTAATTTTTAACTCTGTCCCTAAGAACATGACGTTCATTTGCTGATTTTGAGGCATCTATTTAAATAGTGAAAATATTCTACTACATGCACTCCATGCGGGAATTGCAATTACTACCATAGAGAGCAAACTTTTGTTTCTTGAAAGGACACCTTGCCTCTACATGCTACATTTTCTTCTTTGTCTATTTATCAAGCCACAGAATATTCTAGAAGGATTTATTTGACAAATTGTTTCACATAGTTAAAAAGCTCTCGGAGTGAGTCATTTTTACTGTGGTCTTTCAACATTGTGTGGTTTATAATCAGTGTTATATGTTGACTCCATAAGATATGTGATTAGTGAATTCTGTTTTTTATACAGCATCCTCTATTGCCACTATGGAGTATAATAGTATAGTATTACTTGCTTTCTTGTTTGTAGTGATGAGCCACAAGCGGTTGGCTAATTAACTTGTCATGGTTGATGGAGATTTCTTGTCAACTGGCCATAATAAATTTACCTTATTTGATTCAGCTGAACTTTTTTGTCATGGTTGATGGAGATTTCTTGTCAACTGGCCATAATAAATTTACCTTATTTGATTCAGCTGAACTTTTTTGTCATGGTTGATGGAGATTTCTTGTCAACTGGCCATAATAAATTTACCTTATTTGATTCAGCTGAACTTTTTTGTCATGGTTGATGGAGATTTCTTGTCAACTGGCCATAATAAATTTACCTTATTTGATTCAGCTGAACTTTTTTGTCATGGAAAATGCTTTCTTTGGACATTGTGATATGCACAAATTACAGTCTATAATTTCTGTTTCCACCTCTGTGATTTTTCCTGAAGAATATACCTTGGGGACTTTTCATAATTAATGTTATGTATTTCAAGGGAACTTTCTTCATGTAGACTAGGTTATCACCTGGCACACACACTATTGCTACTTCTTTCTATGATTAAGTGATGAACTATTAAACGTGAGAGTACGGAGGTGGTTCTTGAATTCGTGCTTAATTCTTGCAGGAGCTCTTCCCAAGTATTTTAGCTCAGAATGGTCTGTGGCTCAATTCCGACTGCCTGGTGTTTCTCAATACATTGTTACATTTGGCAACGAAAATAATACACTTACAATTCTCGGCTGGGACGGAAGGTTAGTTAACTCTTGCAAGGTTTTTTGTCTTTCTTGTAACATAATCATCTTTGCAATATTTGCCACCTAAGAATTTGATTTCCGTTCTTAGATTTAAATTTCATCGAAATCCTAATTGTTTTAGCTTTCATAGAACTAATTAAACATGTTTAGATACCAACACTTATCTTGGTAAAAGATATTGAAGAGCAATGCTTGTATAGAAGTAGTTCATACAGAAGAAATAACTGATGTGATCTGGTCATGAACTCCTCAGGGACCTCTCTTTAAGCGAAAGAGAGGAAAGACTGTTATGATGTTTTCTCTCTCTTCTATTTAAATTTTGTCGAGTGAAGAAAGATAAATTTCAATCTACTTACATAGAGTTACAAAGATCAACATATTTAAAACAATAGAAAAGATGGTTATCAATAGTGTCACCACAACTGAAAAATTGAAGGGTCCAAACTGATTTATCTCAGGGACTACACGGTCTTTCTGGGACATCTTAGTCTGCTCCCATTATGATTTGGTCCTTCCTATGTAATTTTCTACATGAATTAAGATTTGAGTTTTAACTTCATCTGGGATCTGTCGTGACGATTCATCAGTAATGGCATATACACAATTATTTATTCGGTGTTAGAGACAGTCAGGATTTCTTTTCTGTTTACACTTTTTTAGTTAATGATAGGAATGGAGATGGTTCTTCCATCTATTTTGACATTGAAAATCAGATTTTCCAGATTGACAACGATCATTCTGTCTTGAGTGGACTAGAAACTTCTTGCCAAAACTCAAGTTATCTGAATAATGGATTTAGGTGCGAAGATCCCTACTATAATTCCTACATGTCAATTTGTGTCGTGCAGCTTTTTCAGATGCAAGTTTGACCCAGCATCCGGCAAAGAGATGACTCAGTTGGAATATCACAACTTTCTGGAGCCTGAAGAACCTTGTAATTGAAAGTATGGATGACGTTCGTGACCAAGAAGGATACTATGGCTTCCCAATTAGCTTGCCCTTCTTTGCAAATAGTAGGTTAAAGGCTTTTTAAGCACAGCATATAGCTTGACATAACATAGCAAGTTAGCATATACAACCAACAGTCTTCAACTTGTTGATGTACAAAAAAGAAAGAAGATTTTGATGTAGTAGAATGAAAATGTATATCCAGAGTTTCCAACAACAAACAGTTCCTTGTATAGTAAAGATGCATGAGTTTTCTCTTTAGTAGAAATATAATTGTTTTGCCTTCTTGTTACTGAGTGTGTATTCAAAGATATGTATCTTCATGTTCTCAATTTCTATTCAGTACTATGGCTCGTTATTAGAGTTACTCTCGATCTTCATATTTGTATGAGATGAATTGAAATTTTTATTGTTCATTTGTTAAAGAATTTGTGTCGTGTAAGGCCCATGAATAGGTGTGCTACAACAAAATATTAAATTTTCCAAACAATAGTAATGTAGAGAAATTATAATATTTCAGTAAACTCTTATGGAATCGAACTTCAAAATTCAATTTGAGATGGTTGTAAATAAGGGTTCCTCTAATATTCAATATATGATTATTTATGTTATGGGGGTGAACATTAATAAAGAAAATATATTACTTAAATTAATTATACTAAAAGAGCATGTTTTTTCTTTAAATGTTTAATTCCCACATTATTAATAATGTATTCTTATCTTATGCTCTATTCTATGGTAATATAAAGAGCAACTTTCACATATAGCAAACAAAAAAATCATATTTGTATGCTATAGCAAAGTTTGCATAATTGCGCTCCATAGCAAACATATATATGTATAATTCGCTATACATATATACAAAAAGAAGCAATTGTATAATTCGTTGGCTCCTCTTCAGAATTGTATAATTTCGCTGGCAGGCCATTTGTATAAATTGTTGTTAGCCTCTCGTTGGCAAGGGAATATTTTTATTGTATAATTATAAGTGTATAGGACGAATATATATGTATTTGCATGTGTATATATAATTTTCTCTTGCTTTATACAAATAAAAACTCAATTTATACAATTCTGTTGTATAAAGCGAGAGAGGCGAGCACAGAGGGAGCGAGCGAGAAAGGGAGAGTGGCGAGCGAGAATTTGGAGGGAGAGAGGCGACTTGCAAACGTTTGCTACGAGGCGAAATTAAATCAAACAGTAACTACTCCATTTATTTTAGATTATAAGTTTGTCATTCTGTACAATTATCCCTTTAAATTCTCACATAATTGAATGAGCCCGATGATGTGATATCTTTCTAAAATTAGTATTGTCTTTATTTTTCTAATCATTTTTTTTATTTCTCCTCTTAAAAAGGATGATATTCATTATTCATGTTTAATTGGGGGGGGGGGGGGTTAAAAAGTAACCCCTTTTTAATTCCTCAAAAATAAATTGTCATTTCTTAATTAGGCCTCTTCTATTCCTTTCTTAATTAAGATATGATGTTTGTGCAGACATCTAATCTGAGTCCAACAAAACGACATTAAATATGACTAAGGTTTAATTATTAATTTTTTCCTTCAAATTTACCATTAGACAGAGTATCTAGCGGTCTTTTATTAAAAATAAAAAAATATCAATAGGGATAAGTACAAGCAGTGGAGCTACGCCTTACCGTACCAATCCTAATGAGGTACATAACTTCTACTAACTAACAAGTATGAACGAAATAAGAGTTAGAAAGAACTAAGTATTTTCTGATCACCGCAGAGTTTGTAATACACTCCATGATGATATTACAAATGAGGATGCTTAAATAATGTAAAAATATGACAATCAAGAAGAAGGTTGAGCTATCAGCCTCAAACTTTCTGTTACGAAAGCATGTTTCTCTTGTCTTCTTCTTCAAACATATCCAACAACACTTGATAATTCATACCTTCTTATGGATTTATTAGATCTTGTTGAACCTATTGATACTGTCATATAGTTCTGCTTTGCCTGTCGCATCGGTAGGGGCCTTGAAACAAACTCCTCAGTCGCTTTACTGTCCCAACTATGTTGCCTTTCATGTGTCTTCTTTTTTGCTTTTATTGCTTCCACTTCTTTGTTACCTAGGTGATATATCCTCTTCCCTAGCCACTCTACCAAATCATATGTCCAGCTCTTCCCCATCTTCATCAAGAAAATCCTCGCCCAAATCAATTGTATTCGACGTTAAGGCCTTAGAATCATTCTTCTTTTCAATCAGACATTTAGGCACAAATACGTGCTTCTGGCTTAATTTTCAATTTATAGCAGGTGGTGAAACCTGCTCTTCTTAGACCAAATCATTGTCATTCTTTGTTGATCTTACTAGTTGTGCAGATTCACCAAGCAATTCCAAAGATAGAAGAGATCTTATGAGTTGAGGTGTTCAATGTGACCATGAGTGACTTAACCGCTGGATTGAATTTGAGTAGCATGACATCCCGATTTTCTTCAATAATCTTAACTACCTCAGGATTAGAAAGATATAATGTTGGAGCCATAATATTACCATCTTTTCCAGTAGCATTCAATAAAGCATCAAAGTTATTCAAACATAATAGGTTTCTTGAGGCATTACTAATCTCTTGTCTCTTCTCATTGTCCTAAAAATTTCTAGTCGCACTCTTTCCACTACATGGAGAATTATTTTAACTAGTTGTGGAAAGGGTCCGACTACTAGTTGATTTTTTGTGTTCAACTAGTGTCCAGTTTTTAGTTGCATTCTCGTTTTCAAGTTGCAAAAAATGTTGCCTAGAATTTTTCAGTATCTTCAACATCAGTTGTATCTATTAGTTTGGTCTTGAATCAACTGGCGGCGCATCAACCCCAACTCTTGGTGTTTCCCCTGTATCAATATTCATTGAGTCTCCACGATTTTGCTTAGAAGTGGCAACAATCAAATGTCGATCTAAAGTAGTAGCTTTACTTTAATCGACATCCACCACCCTTTTTTCATTTAGTATTTCCCTCACATCACCTTGATATTTTTCACTATTGCTAGTACCTTTTAAAGTAGACTCAATGGTATCATCAATTTGTTTGTTATTTTGATTTCTTTTCGAGATCAAACAATAACTAACTTCATCACGACTTTGATGCTTACAATAATTGCAATACAGAGGTAGTTATCATATACAACCTCCTGAAAAACCTCGATCAACTTACCAGGTTTTTCATCCACAAAATGCAACCTTATACGATTTGAAAGTTTTTCAAATAGATCATGTATAACCTTGACCCTCGTCATGCTTGGTCTTGACTTTATTTGAGTAGTTTTATCTATGACTATTGATTTCCCAACTACCGATGCTAGAGACAACAAATACTTCTTTGCAAACGAATCAGGAGATAAGTTCGATAAAGAAATTCAAATCACAGCTAAAGTCGTTTCCTCCTTAGGATTATATCCAATGGACCATGGAAGTACCATATATTGGTGATCTTCTCCATTGTAGAGAAGATAATCCTGAGCGAGATAAAGCTAGTACAAAATCTTCATATTGATCAAACCTCAACAAAATTTGTCTTGGAGCAAGTAAGTCAATTAAATAGTTGCCCTTGGTACCAAGATGTTTCGGCAAAATCAACCTTAATACCTTCAAATCTATCATACCATAAGATAATTTAAACCAATGCTTGATGCAATCCTTCTTCGATCATAAAATTTTATCTTTCCTCTGTTAAAAACGTGATAGTAGGTTCTCCGTGAACAATTTTGACATATTTTTATGATTGTTTTTTTAGTTATTTAGGGTAGATTGCTTGGGGTTAAGAGTATTGTAATCGATAAGGGTGGCATATGTGGTGGTTTGGGGTGGTGGGGCGGGATGGACAGACTCAAGAGGAGGTCGTCCAATGGTCGTAGCAGCCATGAGAGAGTTGCGCAACAACTGCCTAGAAAGGAGCCGTCAGAGAAAGAGAAAGCCCTAGGTTTTTCCCCTTTCTGACCTGAGGACATTCAAGGTTTAATTTATGAAAACGTGTCAAGTAGTAAAATTAGGAAGACAAATTAAGATAAATTTTAGTACTTTCTGAAATTTATTTCTTTATTTTAGTTCTTTTATTCAAATTTTTGAATTTTTTTTGAAGTAATATTAGATAGTTTAATTGAGGAAATTATTACAAAGAAGATTTTGACATCACAGTGAATACCATTAATTTTTTGACATGTTCATTTTCCCCCCTTAAACTTTGAAGAATTATTGTTCTATGTTATACAATTAACAATGCTATGAAGTGTTTTTCTTGATTATTTATGTTAAAGTTATACATGCTTTAAATAGTAAATATTTGTTCGACATAGTTTATAATAATTTTAAGGATTAAGTCATCAGTAGTCTCTTAAAATTATCCGCATAATTCATTTAGACACATCAATTAAGACTAGTACCTATTGAACACTTTTACCAATTCAAAAATTATTCCTATTAGGCATTTTTTGATAATTCAGCAAAATATATGAAGAGTGTGTGATACACTTGCGGTGACGTGACAAAACGGCTAATTAAAAAATAACATGTGGCACTGGGCCTTGAAAATTATATAAAAAAAAAATTTGTTTAAAATTATTTCAAACACTTTTTATATCTAATTTTTTTAAAAAGAAAAAGAAAAAGAAAAAAATGAAAATGTCAACCTATTCTACCCAACCCCACCCCTACCCAACCCCCTTTCATCTTCGTCTTCTTCCCAAAACACATTCTTTCTCAAATCACAAAACATAATTCTTTTCAAATAACTTGAAGATTAACTTTAAAAATATATATATATATACATTTTCATACTAAGAGTGAAGAAGAAAGAAAATTTTACCGGCGGTTATTCATTTCTACATCGATGACAAAATGAAATTGATATCTCAAAAAATAATTCTTTCAAATTTTTGAATATCATTTTTGATAAATTTAATGGGTTTATATATGAATTTGAGTAAAAATCTTTGTTCGAAAATTGTGATAAACAAATATTGGCTAACTTTTTTTATACGTAAAAATCATTTATCTTCTTTCTTCTTCTTCATATTTGTTCCTTATTTTTATGAGAGTTGAAATAAATCATACGAAAGAAAGTCTTACTTTCTTTCAAATCTGAATCTTCATAGTTGATTTTCATTTATCTTCATATTTGGAAGAAATAATATTCCTTTTTTTATAAAAAAAAGAAAGAAAAACAATGTTAGAGCTAAAATGAAGAAAGTTTTGCAAACTAAAGTATGAAGAAGATGATAGGTAGGGAGTGGGGTCCTTTTCTTTTTTGAAAAAAGTGTAAATGAAAGAAGAAAAATATTTTTAAGTTAATTATAATGCCAAGTGTCAATAAAAGAAGAAAAAATGTAAAGAAAAATTCAAAAAGACACTATTTTGAATCTTTTCACGCGCTTCAGGGAAGTGCAAAACACATTTTTTGCCATATCAGCGTTTTGTGTTTAATAGGTACATGTTTTGAACAATTTAGATGTTCAATAGGTACAAGTCTTAGTTGAGGTGTCTAAGTGAATTATGCGAACAACTTTAAGAGGCGGTCGATGACTTAAGCCTAATTTTAATATAAAAATATGCATTTATAACTTGTGCAAAACAATAAATTTATTTTTAATAAGAATAACGTCAAGCAAATACGTATTTTTTATTCTTACTTGAAGCGAAACACTTTCCTAAAACAATAAGAATTGATAGTTTTTTATTTATTTACTTATTCTTTTTTTTTTTCCATTTATTTTGTTGAATATTTACATTGATAGCAAGTATATTTAAGAAAAGGCGTAAACCTTCTTTTTATGATTTTGAGATGTGTTGATTTTTCTTTTTTAAAATTGATTGATTTTTCATATATCATATGTATTCAATATGTTTGATTTATATGTAATTTTATATGCATATGTAGTATTGAAATTAAAATCCATCGAGATGATAACATTTGAAGATTTTGTAGTATTTTAGATCTATTATACTTTTTTATTGATACTATATATTAGTGCTTAATTTTTATTTATTTTGTTTATGGTATTTTAACTTTTTGTATTTTTATTTTTAGTTTAGGTTCATGCTCTCAGAAAATTATGTCAAAAGAGTCATATTAAAATCTAAAATGCATCAATATATACTTATTTTTTCATATGATCAAAATGGATAAATCGCTAGACCTATTGATTTGTATTTTGAAGATTATGTAGTATTCTATACCTATTGATACTATATATTAGTGCTGAAGTTTCATTTATTTTGTGTTTATGGTACTTTAACTTTTTGTATTTATGTTTTTATTTTTATTTTTATTTTAGGCTCATGCTCACAGAAAATTATGTCAAAAGGTTCATTTTAAAATTTAAAATGCATCAACAAATACTTATTTTTCATATGATCAAAATGGACAAATCGCTAGAACTATTGATTTGTCTTTTGAAGATTATGTAGAATTTTAGACCTATTGGTACTCTTTTTTTGATATTATATATTAGTGCTTAATTTTCATTTATTTTGTGTTTATGGTACTTTAACTTTTTGTATTTGTATTTTTATTTTAGGTTCATGCTTTCGGAAAATTATGTCAAAAGGGTCATTTTAAAATCTAAAATGCATCAATAAATGCTTATTTTTTTATATGATCAAAATGGACAAATCGCTAGACCTATTGATTTGTATTTTGAAGATTATGTAGTATTTTAGACCTATTGATACTCTTTTATTGATACTATATATTAGTGCTTAATTTTCATTTATTTTGTGTTTACAGTACTTTAACTTTTTATATTTGTATTTTTATTTTAACTTTAACTTTATTTTAGGTTCATGCTCTCAGAAAATTATGTCAAAAGGGTCATTTTAAAATCTAATACATCAATAAATACTTATTTTTTTCATATGATTAAAATGGACAAATCGCTAGACCTTGAGAAACTTGTTCAAATTAATACCGTTATGCAAATAATTATTAATTTTAATTAATTTTATATTATTTTAGTAAGTCGACGAGCTTTGAACAATTTATTATTTTTTAAAAAACAAATTGTGTGAGTTAAGTGATTATATACATTTAATATTTTAAATTATGTAAAATACTAACGTATCGTGATGAATTTGAACTCTCGTGACACTTTTGTAATCAAGTGATTTTACACATTTAGTATTTTAGCTTAAGTTAAATATTAATGCATCATGATCAATTTATACTCTTGTGACACTTTTGTAACCGCTGATCTTTGAAACTCGCAATATTCTTACTTCTTTTTTGTCTCTTTTGATACTCTTGTAATCAAGTGAATTTACACATTTAGTATTTTAAATTAAGTTAAATACTAATATGTCATGATCAATTTGTACTCTTGTCACACTTTTGTAACCGCTGATCTTTGGAACTCACAACATTCTTAATTCTTCTTTGTCTCTTTTGATATGATATTTCTTTAGTTTTTATTTATGTACTTTAAATTTTTTTTATAGTTTTTATTTTAAAAAGTGTCATTTTCTAATTCTGAAAAATAACTTAGTTGTTGTTTTATTATTTTTATTATACTCTTAATGTTTTTACAATCACACAAGTATTTTGAAATGTTTTAAATCATAAATTTTAATATTCTATTTTCCGTGCAAAGAAATGTCCTGTTTAATATTATAATTTCTTTTTAAGAAAAACAAAAATGATGTATCTAATTAAATACTACCTCCGTCCACTTTTAATTGTCATAATTTTGTTTAGAGTCAAACGATAATAATTTTGACTAACATTTTACGATGCATTTTTTCATCATATTGATATGCAAAAAATTAGAATTTATAGTACTTTTTGTATAGTTTTTGAATATCTGAATTTTTTGTTTAAAATATCAAATTAATGTAATCTAATTTAGCTTTGAAAATTAGTCAAATTGACTTTCGAAAAGCACAACATGACAATTAAAAGTGGACAGTAGAAGTATATAACAGTACTACTTGTATTTAACTATATACAATTTAAAATGCGAAATGTGCAAAATCATTAAAGTATTATGATTCTAGAAGTTCATTAAATAATGAAAAAACTCAATATCACAACGTAAATAATTGATTAGCGAATGAAAATTCGAGGAATTTGATGATTTGAAACTTAACTAACATCAACAAATGATGGGAGAAAATTACTTTTTTGAAGTTAAATGAACATTAAAAATGGATGAATTTAATATACATTGAGTAGTTTAACTTACAACGATTTAATTTTTTAAAAAAATATTAAGTGTTCAAAATCCAACGAATTACTAAAAGTAATAATGGTAAGTCATTGGGCAATAATGTTTAAGTCTCTCAACACCCCAAAAATATCGATATGTAAAGAATAATAATTTCGCGAACACATAAATAATCGTGAGCATGAAGTTTGAAAACAATAGGATCACTTTTCTTATCTAAAATGGATAAACTGACATTTACTTTATATAGTTAAAATGGATAAATCACTAAACTTTGAGTGACTTGTAAAAATTAATAACAACGATATAAACGATCGTTCAAAATCTAACGATTTACCAAAAATAATAATGATACGTCGACAATAATGTTAAGGCGCTCAAAACCCAACGAGTTTAACGGTCGTTCAAAATTCAATGATCTATCAAAAATAATAATGGTAAGTCGTTGGACAATAATGTTAAGGCGCTCAAAACCTGACGAGTTTAACGGTCGTTCAAAATCCAACGATCTACCAAAAATAATAATGGTAAGTTGTTGGACAATAATGTTAAGACACTCAAAACCCAACGAATTTTTACAAATAATAACGGTAATCTTCTCAATGCCGAATTTTTTAAAATAGTTACCATTATTAGTTTTAACAAGTCGCTCAACTCTAACGAATTATATCGATTTTAGTCATATAAAAAATAAGTATTTGTTTATCCATTTTTATATAAGAAAAAGTGATCCTTTTGACTTCAGATTTCAAGCTCCCGATTATTTATCAATGTATTCGCGATATTATTATTTCTTGACGTATTCAAAAAAAATTGTTCAGTTAATTAAAAAATATGGAATTTTTTTAAATAAAAGCTTGATGAACTTTAGACAATTGTTATTTTCATTAGTGAAACGAGAACTTATTTACTTTTATTAGTACACTTTCTTTTTTTATTTTTGATAAACAATTGATTTTCCTTATTATTTTTATATCAGAATGGAAAAACTTTGATCGACTTGTCAAAATTAATAATAGATGTATAAACGGTTTTTCAAAATAGCAATAATGTTAAGTCGCTCATAAACCCAACGATTTTTTAAAATTAATAACGGTAAGTCTCTCAACGCCGATTTACCAAAAAAAATAAAACGAATAAACAGTCATTTGACAACTGTTAATAATCCGATAGGTCACTCAACTCTAATGAATTATCCGTTTTGTCGTATAAAAAATAAGTATCCATTTCATATAAGATAGTGAACCTTCTGACTTCATATTCCATAACTCACGACTATTTATGTGCGTGCGAAAATATTATTTTTTAACGTATTCGACATTTTTGTTCAGTTAATTAAACAATATGGAAAAGATTTCAAAAAAACTCTATAAATTTCAGATTATCGTTATTTCAGTTATTAGAATGAGAACATAATTACTTTTATTAGTACACTTTTCTTTTTTTGTTTTGATAATTTATTTTTCTTGTTATTTTTATATCAAACCTATGCTTTTTATTACTTAATAATTAATATATATATTTTATATCATGATTTCATATGATAATTTCGTAAATAAACCCTAATAAAAGTAATTATGTTCTCGTTCTAATAACTGAAATCCTCTCAATGCCGAATTCTTAAAAATAATTACCGTTATTAGTTTTAACAAGTTACTCAACTCTAACGAATTATATCGGTTTTAGTCGTATAAAAATTAAGTGTTTGTTTATCCATTTTTATTATATAAGAAAAGGTGATCCTTTTGACTTCAGATTTCAAGCTCCCGACTATTTATCAATGTACTCGCGAATTATTATTTCTTGACGTATTCAAAAAAAAATGTTCAGTTAATTAAAAAATATAGATTTAAAAAAAAAAAAGCTTGATAAACTTCAGACAATTGTTATTTCAATTATTAAAACGAGAACATAATTACTTTTATTAGTACACTTTTTTGGTTTTGATAAATAATTGATTTTCCCTATTATTTTTTATTTCAAAATGAATAAACTTTGAGCGACATGTCAAAATTAATAACGGATGTATAAACGGTTTATTTAAAATCCAAAGGATTTTCAAAATAGCAATAATGTTAAGTCGTTCAGAGACCCAATGATTTTTTAAAATTAATAATGGCAAGTCTCTCAACGCCGACTTACCAAAAAAAATCAAAACGAATAAACGGTAGTTTGACAGCTGTTAATAATCCGACAGGTCGTTCAACTCCAACGAATTATCCGTTTTGTCGTATAAAAATTAAATATCCATTTATCAATTTCAGATAAGATAGTGAACCTTCTAACTTCAGATTTCATAACTCACTCATATTTATGTGCGTGTGAATTTTTTTTTTTTTAAAGTATTCGGCATTTTTGTCCAGTTAATTAAATAATATGGAATTTTTTTAAAAAAAACTCTATAAATTTCATGTTATTAGAACAAGAACATAATTACTTTTATTAGTGCATTTTTTTTTATAATTTATTTTTCTTGTTATTTTTATATCACACCTATGCTTTTTATTACTTAATAATATATATATATATACTATATCATGATTTCATAATATAATATTTTAAATAAACCCTAATAAAAGTAATTATGTTCTCGTTCTAATAAGTGAAATCCTCTCAATGGCGAATTTTTAAAAATAATTACCGTTATTAGTTTTAACTAGTTTCTCAACTCTAACGAATTATATCGGTTTTAGTCGTATAAAAATTAAGTGTTTGTTTATCCATTTTTATTATATAAGAAAAAGTGATCCTTTTGACTTCAGATTTCAAGCTCCCGACTATTTATCAATGTACTCGCGAATTAATATTTCATGACGTATTCAAAAAAAATTGTTCAGTTAGTTAAAACATATAGAATTTTTTTAAAAAATAGCTTGATAAACTTCAGACAATTGTTATTTCAATTATTGAAACGAGAACATAATTACTTTTATTAGTACACTTTTTTAGTTTTTGATAAATAATTGATTTTCCCTATTATTTTTTTATATCAAAATGTATAAACTTTGAACGACATGTCAAAATCAATAGCAGATGTATAAACGGTTTTTTAAAATCCAACGAATTTTCAAAATAACAATAATGTTAAGTCGTTTAGAAACCCAACGATTTTTTAAAATTAATAACGGCAAGTCTCTCAACGCCGGCTTACCAAAAATAATCAAAACGAATAAACGGTAGTTTGACAGCTGTTAATAATCTGACATGTCGCTCAACTCTAACGAATTATCCGTTTTGTCGTATAAAAAGTAAATATCCATTTATCCATTTCAGATAAGATAGTGAACCTTCTAACTTCAGATTCCATAACTCACGACTATTTATGTGCGTGCGATTTTTTTTTTTTAACATATTCGACATTTTTGTCCAGTTATTTAAATAAAATGGAAACTCTTTTTAAAAAACTCTATAAATTTCATATTATCGTTATTTCAGTTATTAGAACGAGAACATAATTACTTTTTTTAGTAAACTTTTTTTTTCCTGATAATTTATTTTTCTTGTTATTTTTATATCACACCTATGCTTTTTATTACTTAATAATATATATATTTTTTATCATTATTTCATATTATAATTTCATAAATAAATCCTAATAAAAGAAATTATGTTCTCGTACTAATAATTGAAATCCTTTCAATGCCGGATTTTTAAAAATAAATACTGTTATTAGTTTTAACTAGTTGCTCAACTCTAACGAATTATATCGGTTTTAGTCGTATAAAAAATAAGCGTTTGTTTATCTATTTTTATATAAGAAAAAGTAGTCCTTTTGACTTCAGATTTCAAGCTCTCGACTATTTATTAATGTACTCGCGAATTATTATGTCTTGATATATTCAAAAAAATTTGTTCAGTTAATTTAAAAATATGGATTTTTTTTTTAAAAACCTTGATAAACTTTAGACAACTGTTATTTCAATTATTGAAACGAGAACATAATTACTTTTATTAGTACACTTTTTTGGTTTTTGATAAATAATTGATTTTCCTTAATATTTTTATATCAAAATGGATAAACTTTGAGCGAATTGTCAAAATTAATAACGGATGTATAAATGGTTTTTTAAAATCCAACGATTTTTCAAAATAGCAATAATGTTAAGTCATTCATAAACCTAACAATTTTTTAAAATTAATAACGGCAAGTTTCTCAACGCCGGCTTACCAAAAAGAATTAAAACGAATAAACGGTCGTTTGACAGCTGTTAATAATCCGACATGTTGGTCAACTCTAACGAATTATCCTTTTTGTCGTATAAAAAGTAAATATCCATTTCAGATAAGATAGTGAACCTTCTAACTTCAGATTCCATAACTCACAACTATTTATGTGCGTGCAAAATTATTATTTTTTAACCTATTCAGGATTTTTGTCCAGTTAATTAAACAATATGGAAAAAAATTCAAAAATTCTCTATAAATTTCATATTATCTTTATTTCAGTTATTAGAACGATAACATAATTATTTTATTAGTACTTGGTTTTTTGATAATTTATTTTTCTTGTTATTTTTATATCAAACCTAAGCTTTTTATTACTTAATAATATATATATATATATATATATATACATATATTTTATTTTATTTTTTATTTTTTATTTTTTATTTTATTTTTTATTTTTTAATTTATAATGATTTCATATTATAATTTCGTAAATAAACCCTAATAAAAGTAATTATGTTCTCTTTCTATTAACTGAAATCCTCTCAATGCCAATTTTTTAAAAATAATTACCATTATTAGTTTTAATAAGTTGCTCAACTCTAACGAATTATATCGATTTTAGTCGAATAAAAATAAGTGTTTGTTTATCCATTTTTATATAAGAAAAGTGATCCTTTTGACTTCAGATTTCAAGCTCCCGACTATTTATCAATGTAATCGCGAATTATTATGTCTTGACGTATTCCAAATTTTTTGTTCAGTTAATTAAAAAATATGGAATTTAAAAAAAAAAAGCTTGATAAACTTCAGACAATTGTTATTTCAATTATTGAAACGAGAACATAATTACTTTTATTAGTACACTTTTTTTGATTTTTGATAAATAATTGATTTTCCTTATTATTTTTATATCAAAATGGATAAACTTTGAGCGACTTGTCAAAATTAATAACGGATGTATAAATGGTTTTTCAAAATCCAACGGTCTTTCAAAATAGCAATAATGTTAAGTCATTCATAAACCCAACGATTTTTTAAAATTAATAACGGCATGTTTCTCAACGCCGGCTTACCAAAAAGAATTAAAACGAATAAACGGTCGTTTGACAGTTGTCAATAATCCGACATGTCGCTCAACTCTAACGAATTATCCGTTTTCTCATATAAAAAGTAAATATCCATTCCATATAAGATAGTGAACCTTCTAACTTCAGATTCCATAACTCACGACTATTTATGTGTGTGCGAATTTTTTTTTTTTTAACATATTCAGCATTTTTGTCCAGTTAATTAAACAATATGGAAAAAATTTCAAAAATTCTCTATAAATTTCATATTATCTTTATTTCAGTTATTAGAACGATAACATAATTACTTTTATTAGTACTTTTTTTATATATATATATATTATTTTACTTTTTTAATTTCATGATTTCATATTATAATTTCGTAAATAAATCCTAATAAAAGTAATTATGTTCTCGTTCTATTAACTGAAATCCTCTCAATGCCGAATTTTTCAAAATAATTACCATTATTAGTTTTAACAAGTTGCTCAACTCTAACGAATTGTATCGATTTTAGTCGTATAAAAATAAGTGTTTGTTTATCCACTTTTATATAAGAAAAGTGATCCTTTTGACTTCAGATTTCAATCTCTCGACTATTTATCAATGTACTCGCGAATTATTATGTCTTGACGAATTCCAAATTTTTTGTTCAGTTAATTAAAAAATTTGGAATTTTTTTAAAAAAAGCTTGATAAACTTCAGACAATTGTTATTTCAATTATTGAAACGAGAACATAATTACCTTTATTAGTACACTTTTTTTGGTTTTTGATAAATAATCGATTTTCCTTATTATTTTTATATCAAAATGGATAAACTTTGAGCGACTTGTCAAAATTAATAACGGATGTATAAACGGTTTTTTAAAATCCAACAGTCTTTCAAAATAGCAATAATGTTAAGTCATTAATAAACCCAACAATTTTTTAAAATTAATAACGGCAAGTTTCTCAACGCCGGCTTACCAAAAAGAATTAAAACGAATAAACGGTCGTTTGACAGCTATTAATAATCCGACATGTCGCTCAACTCTAACGAATTATCCGTTTTGTCGTATAAAAAGTAAATATCCATTCCAGATAAGATAGTGAACCTTCCAACTTCAGATTCCATAACTCACGACTATTTATGTGCGTGCGAAATTATTATTTTTTAACCTATTTAACATTTTTGTTCAGTTAATTAAACAATATGGAAAAAATTTCAAAAAAACTCTATAAATTTCATATTATCGTTATTTAAGTTATTAGAACGATAACATAATTACTTTTATTAGTACTTTTTTTTTTATAATTTATTTTTCTTGTTATTTTTATATCAAACCTATGCTTTTTAATACTTAATAATAATAATAATAATAT
>NW_006239117.1:677650-703054 GCF_000226075.1 Solanum tuberosum | reverse complement strand
ATATATATATATATATATATATATATATATTTTATATCATGATTTCATATCATAATTTCGTAAATAAACCCTAATAAAAGTATTTATGTTCTCGTTCTATTAACTGAAATTCTCTCAATGCCAATTTTTTAAGATTTCATATCATAATTTCGTAAATAAACCCTAATAAAAGTATTTATGTTTTCGTTCTATTAACTGAAATTCTCTCAATGCCAAATTTTCAAGATTTAAAAAAGTGTACTAATAAAAGTAATTATGTTCTCGTTCTAATAACTGAAATCCTCTCAATTCCAAATTTTTAAAAATAATTACCGTTATTAGTTTTAACAAGTTGCTCAACTCTAACGAATTATATCGATTTATGTCGTATAAAAATAAGTGTTTGTTTATCCATTTTTATATAAGAAAATGTGATCCTTTTGACTTTAGATTTCAAGCTCCCGACTATTTATCAATGTACTCGCGAATTAATATTTCTTGACGTATTCGAAACTTTTTGTTTAGTTAATTAAAAAATATGGATTTTTTAAAAAAAAGCTTGCTAAACTTCAGACAATTGTTATTTCAATCAATGAAACGAGAACATAATTACTTTTATTAGTACACTTTTTTTGGTTTTTGATAAATAATTAATTTTCCTTATTATTTTTATATCAGAATGGATAAACTTTGAGCGACTTGTCAAACTTAATAACGGTTGTATAAACGGTTTATTTAAAATCCAACGGTTTTTTAAAATAGCAATAATGTTTAGTCGTTCATAAACCCAACGATTTTTTAAAATTAATAACGGCAAGTCTCTCAACGCCGACTTACCAAAAAAATTAAAACGAATAAACGGTCGTTTGACAGTTGTTAATAATCCGACAGGTCGCTCAACTCTAACGAATTATCCGTTTTGTCGTATAAAAAGTAAATATCCGTTTATCCATTTCAGATAAGATAGTGAACCTTCTAACTTCAGATTCCATAACTCACAACTATTTATGTGCGTGCGAAATTATTATTTTTTAACATATTCAGTATTTTTGTCTAGTTAATTAAACAATATGGAAAAAATTAAAAAAAAACTCTATAAATTTCATATTATTGCTATTTAAGTTATTAGAACGAGAATATAATTACTTTTATTAGTACACTTTTTTTTGTTTTGATAATTTATTTTTGTTGTTATTTTTATATCAAACCTATGCTTTTTATTACTTATAATATATATATTTTATATCATGATTTCATATTATAATTTCGTAAATAAACCCTAAAAAAGTAATTATGTTCTCGTTCTAATAACTGAAATCCTCTCAATTCCAAATTTTTAAAAATAATTACCGTTATTAGTTTTAACAAGTTGCTCAACTCTAACGAATTATATCGATTTTAGTTGTATAAAAAATAAGTGTTTGTTTATCCATTTTTATATAAGAAAAAAGTGATCCTTTTGACTTCAGATTTCAAGCTCTCGGCTATTTATCAATGTACTCGCGAATTATTATTTCTTGATGAATTCGAATTTTTTTGTTTAGTTAATTAAAAAATATGGATTTTTTTTTAAAAAAAGCTTGATAAACTTCAGACAATTGTTATTTCAATCATTGAAACGAGAACATAATTACTTTTATTAGTACACTTTTTGTTTGATAAACAATTGATTTTCCTTATTATGTTTATATCAGAATGGATAAACTTTGAGCGACTTGTCAAAATTAATAACGGATGTATAAATGATTTTTCAAAATCCAACGGTTTTTCAAAATAGCAATAATGTTAAGTTGTTCATAAACCCAACGAATATTTAAAAATAATAACGGTAAGTCCCTCAACGCTGACTTACCAAAAAAATAATTAAACTGAATAAGCGGTCGTTTGACAGACAACCGTTAATAATTCCGACATGTCGCTCAACTCCAACGAATTACCCGTTTTAGTCGTATAAAAAATAAGTATCCATTTCAGATAAGATAAGTGTACCTTCTAACTTCATATTCCAAAGCTCACGACTATTTATGTAAGCGCGAAATTATTATTTTTAACATATTCGACATTTTTGTTATGTTAATTAAACAATATGGAAAAAATTCAAAAAAAAAACTCGATAAATTTCATATTATCGTTATTTAGTTATTAGAACGAGAACATAATTACTTTTATTAGTACACTATTTTTTTGTTTTGATAATTTATTTTTCTTATTATTTCTATATCAAACCTATGTTTTTTATTACTTAATAATATATGTTTTATATTATGATTTCATAGTATAATTTCGTAAATAAACCCTAATTATTTATACAAAATTGGAAAATTACACAATAAAAGTTTTTTTTAGAAAGTAACGCCAAGCCGTTATATTAAGACACCTCTTCCCATTTTTCGCTTAAAACCAAACCCTTCAGCAAAATCTCACTGAAAAACTCTTTCACTCTGTTTCCACTGAACTCATCAATGGTGTACTCTACTGTAACTGATTCATCATTTCCACCGGCAATTCAAGGATCATCTGCGGTGGCGCCGCCGCCGCCGGAGTCGTTTGCTGTAAAATCTGGGGTTACAGGTTCGGTTGCTACTGAAATGGTTGCTATTAGACCAGAGGCTGCTGGGGAATCGGTTGCGATTGTGCAGAAATGGCCGGGATGGCCGGGGGATAACGTGTTCAGGCTAGTTGTGCCACTTGCGAAAGTTGGTGGTATAATTGGGCGGAGGGGCGAACTTGTAAAGAGGATGTGTGAAGAGACTGGCGCCAGCATTCGTGTTCTGGAAGGTCCTCTTGGCAATGCTGATCGAATCGTAAGTTTTGGATTGAATATTTTTTTATAATTCGTTTGATTTTTGTTTCTTTTTTGGGTTTTTGTTATTCTTTGTGATTGTTGTTTGAATTTGGATGTTTCTGATTGGTAAAAAGAGTATTTTTTTCTGCGTTGTTTTATGTTTAAAATTTACTTGAAGTTTGTCTTTTTTTTCTTTTTTTTTTGTGTATAAACATAGATTGTTGTGATGGAACAGTAAATTCCATCAAGAACTTGTGTGAACATTTGAGTTGAAATGAATTTGTATCTCTTGAGATTATACTGCTAGTTGGTTTTTTGCTTGAGTTGCATTTTTAATGTATAAACTATTGATTTAGGGGAAAAACATCTATTTTTTAAATCTTTGCTAAATGCTATGAAGTTACATTGGGTACTCTTTCCAGGGTTAGTTGTAATCCATCACTTAAAATAGACCCAAAAGGCTTAAAAAGTGTGTATCTGAATGCTTGAGGTGTAGGCCTTAACCTTAAAGGCTTCCCTCTCTGCCTCATAAAACATTTTATGGTGTTTTTTCCCTCTGAGATGAGTTAAGATTCACTCTTGCAATTGCCTTCGAGTAGGGGAACCTCTAGTTGGTATTCAGTTCTAATCGAACACCTCTTAGGGTTTGTTTATTTTTTTTCTTTTTGGTAGGTCTGGAATCATATTATTTTATGTTGCTTCTTCTTTCATTGTTTATTTTGCCTTTTTGATATGTTCAAATCATATTATTTTATATTTCTTGCTGACTTCCTTCATATGTTTTTCAGGTCCTAATATCTGGTAGAGAAAATCCAGATGCTGAGGTATCTCCAGCAATGGATGCTGCTTTAAGAATTTTCAAGCGCGTTGCCGGGCTAAACAATGATGATCCAGGAGCAGGAGCTGCTGGTGCTGCATTCTGCTTTTCAAGGTTATTGGTGGCTTCATCACAAGCCAATCATTTGATTGGTAGACGTGGTACTACGATCAAGTCAATACAGGAAAGATCGGGTGCCGCCCTGAGAGTCTTATCTGCAGGTGAGATTGCTATTATGGTGTGACACAGAACATTCAGTCATGTGGTAACATCTAATAATTTCTGAATTTCACAGATGATGTGGCCCCTTATGCCACTGAAGATGAAAGAATTATTGAAATTCATGGAGAAGGTTTGAAGGTGCTTGATGCTTTTGAGGCAGTAGTTAGACTACTGAGAAAGTTTTTGGTCGATCATAGTATGATACCTGTAATTGAAAAGATGGTAAGTTTGATACTTTTGACCGAAGCTTAATTGTCTAAATGTGTTTTTACTAAGTACATGTTCTACTGCCAGTACAATGCAAATATCTCTCAAGATCAGCTAGCGGAGTCCTGGGCTGATAAACCACAGTCCTCAAAGTTTCAGCCTTCTGGTCCTGCACCTGCATCCCAAGCTGCAGCAGTTTCTGGTTATTCCTTTTCCATGAACCGAGACCCTTACTTACTTGATTGTGAAACTGCCATGGACTTCGAACTCCCTCGGTCTACACTACCGCGATATGGACAGGATCCTGGACTTGGCGGCATACATACTTCTGTGGCTGGCCGAGCTGGTCCTATAGTTACACAGGTCAGTTTATGGATACTCTATGTCTCCATTTTCTGCCAGTCATGAAATTTATGGCTTCACTGTGGTTTAAGTTGGTCTCATTTTGTTGCGGAGAATCAATATTTATACTGAAAATAATGTTATGTAAGCTAGGTGTTTTGTGCTGGTTAGGTAGCATTTAAACATTGGGCATTAAGGTGCTAAGGTGTACACCTCATTGCCCATGTGTGCCCTCTTGTGAACATAACATAATCTATATGGTTATTAAAGGGATTGATTTGGACAAAAAAGTAAATATCACGGATCCATGTATTTGTGACTATGAATGAGAAATTTAGTAAAAGAAATATGCCTTTTGAACTTAATTGACATGAGCTATATTTCATCTTAATCATTCAACTTTTTTGTTCATATAGTAGTACTTTCTGTTTATTTCTTGTCTTGCATTACATGTATAGTTTTATTATTTATTCATTTGCGCTTCCTGTGCTGAACGTGTATTATAGTAGCACTTCACGCTTGAAGCCTGAACAGACTTTTGCACTGTTATATACTTTTCGCCTTTGATAACTTGATAGATTCTTATAACAGTAAATTCATCTCACGGGTGACTGTTTTGGGATAAAATGGTTTGGAGTTGTGAGGCTTGAAATTTAAGACTTGAAAAAAATTGTTCAAGCTGTTGAGTATTATTGGGAACAGGCTAATAGGCTATAACATTACTTTGAGTAATTATATTGAAAAAAGAAGACCCCGTGTATTTATTGTCCTACATGTAGAGACTTCAACCGTAGCTTGATCTGGACTTCTTTTGTTACCTAAATATTGCTGTTTGTGGAGAGTCTCCGAGGTGTCCCAACTGTCGAACAGTTGGAGTGACTACTTTGTTATTCTAGGTTCGATTCACAACGTATGCAACTTCTCTATTGCTTTGGTGGAAGTTTGAAAGTATCCGGTACATAAGTTGAAGTAGGTGTGAGTTGTCTTCGATATCAGCGTTAACGAAAAAGAAAATCTCGGGGAGAGTTAGTTTTTAATTGGAATCATTGTAGTTGTGTTCTCTTTTCGTTCTTGCTCTACATATTCTTTTTTCCTTTGAGTGAGGGTATGCCCTGGAGTGGGGTTGTTTTCAGTTTTTGCATGAGCATTGTGCACGTGAGTGTGTTTTTATGATTCATATAATTATTTATTTTTAATTCAGTTTTTCTGAACTTCTACAATAACTACTGTCTTTCCTAAATATGTATTAGTATCGTACTCTTGCACTTGAATCTGTAGAAGCTCTTTCTTTCTGCTTAGCCATTAGCCTAAGAATATGACCATTAGCTAAATGTATTTACTGCAAGGTGTCAGCTCTGATCTATGGATTGTTTCTATCCTTTTTCCTTCTCAGATCACAAAGGTTATGCAAGTACCGCTGGGGTATGCTGAGGACATCATTGGTGTTGGTGGCGGTAATATAGCATATATTCGCCGCACAAGTAGGGCAGCTCTTACTGTGCAAGAGAGCCGAGTACCTGAAGAAATCACTATTGAGATTAAGGGTACCTCGTCAGAGGTTCAAGCAGCTGAACAGCTTATTCAGGTATGGAGCTCATCTTTTGTGGTCAGACCATCGCCCTGCACCCTACTTTTTTCTTTATATATTCTGTGGCCACAAGTAATTTGTAGTTTCATAAAAGTCTGTAGCAGGCAATCATGGCCCTTTAGCTGGTGTTATTATTCATTTGTCTGTACTCTACCAGATTATATTCTTCCCTCTGGGACTTTTTCCTTGGATTACAAAGATCTAAATATGTTAAAAACTTATTGGTAGTTTTGGGGTGTTGAGAGCAGAACTTTGTGGTCTTAAACTGTCTGCATGTTTCGATTGTTGCATTCTATTCAGATGTTTGGAAAGAGGAACTCTAGGTGGTCTTGGTAGAGAAATTTCAAGTATGGATGATGATCAATACCTTTACAAGTATTGATTCTTCTTAGAAATGTAGTTTGTTCTATTTGTTACATTGGGAGAAACAAGATGGTAAAGGATAAAAATGTTGATAAAAGCACGACTCAGCTAGCTTATGCTTGTTTATTCACTTGTCTTTGTGCAGGAGTTCATTAACAACCACAAAGAGCCAGCCCCAAGAATGTATGGGACGCGTGAGCCTGAGTTTGGTTCTTTTTCGCGTTATGGTGACCCCTATTCTTCATCATCTTCGTTTCCATCTCAGAGTTTTGAGGGGTATGGATCTTCTAGTTTAGGAGCAGGATACAACAGGTATAGATACTAAGGGCAGTAGCCCTTGTGGAATAGTTACTGGGAAAAGTTCTCTTTTACAAATCTTGGGGAAACTTTGTTTTAAGATGATTTTATGTATGTAATTAACTTATGTTCAAGTTCTATAGAAACGTTGGTATTGGAACTTAGTATTTTGGTGCTGCTTTTTTTGTTCTAGATAATCAAGCTGTTTTTAAAGTGTTTTTAAGTATATTTTTTTAGAGAAGTGCTTTTAGGGAATAATTACTTTCTTTTAGCATATTCGTGTTTGACCAATAAATTTGAAAAACACTTTTGATTAGCAAATAGTGTTTAATCAAGCTTTTTAAAAGTATTTTTCAGTATATTTTTTAGAAAAGTGCTTTAAGGGAATAAATACTTTCTTTAGCTTCAGGATAGCTTATGAAAAATAGCTTCTACTACTCTTCAAAAATACTTATTTTCTTCTAAAAATTGGTCAAATACCTCATTTTTAAAAATAACCATTTTTTTTATTAAAAAAAAATGAAGCTTTTCGAGAGAAAATAAGCTTGACAAACAGGCCAATAGTCTACTAAAGTCATTAAGATATTGAACTCATTATGTGCTTGTTGTAAAATTCTATTTTGATATAAAAAATAATTTTCTTGTGAATTGTGATATGACAATGTAGAAGCAAAACCCAATGGGTTTCCACAACCTGCTGAATGTTCAGTAACATTAACAAGGTTAATTACTCATGACTCAAAAACGACGCTTGTCAAAGAGTTGTTGTTTTTGATAGGTTTGTAACGATGTTTATCGAATGGTTATTTTAAAATAATAATAATAATAAAAAGCTATAAAAATACAGAACTTGTCAATACTATTAGGTTCAATTTGCAGAATTTCACTAATTTAATTTTTTTATAAAATTTATCAATCATTTTGAAATGAAGAAATAATGAAAAGAGAAAGTTGTAAAAAAATCAATACTATTAGGTTCGAATTATATAATTTCTCTAACCTAAATATTTTATAAAATTTATCAATCATTTTGAAATGGAGTAACAGTAGTGTCTGATTGTGACGTTTACAAGGGTTATATAGATCATTTTCTTGATTCACATATGGTGTTTATTGATCTTGAAAAAGTCTATAAATAAAATTTCGAGGAAAGTCCTCTAAAGATGCCGGGAGGTTAAAGGTGTACCATTGACTAACATTAAGGTGATGAATAACATGTATTATAGAGACAAGACTCAGGCTAGAGCGGTGGTAGGAGATTGGGAGCACTTTCCAATTGAGAAGAGGTGGCATCCGGGATCAACACTTAGCCTGAGTCAAAAGGATTTAGGTTGAGTAAGAACAAAACGAATTAACTGAATAGTAAATTCAATACTGCAATGCGAGTGGAAGTGAGGCTTGACACAAAAGATATCCCAAGAGAGATAATTTCAAGTATTTGGGTCTTTAATCTATGTAATTAGGGACATTGACGATAATGTCACATAATATGCGACGTGGATGAAGTGGAGTCTTGCATGTTAAAAAAAAAGTATCACCTAAACTCTAAGGTAAGTTCTACAGAGTGGTGGCTAGACAAACTTTGTTCTATGGGATCTTGCTTTCAGAATCTTGCGAGTTAAAAAAAAAATATCACCTAAACTTTAAGGTAAGTTCTACAGAGTAGTGGCTAGAGAAACTTTGTTCTATGGGGTCTAGCTTGCAGAATCTTCTATGTTAAAAAAAAGTATCACCTAAATTTTAAGGTTAGTTCTACAGAGTGGTGGCTAGACAAACTTTGTTCTGTGAGACGGAGTGTTAGCCAGTCGAGAACTCCCATATTTAGAAGATGCACATTACGGAAATAAGGATGATGGGATGGATGTATGGGCATATTAGGAGCGAAAAATAGGAATGAGGGAATTCGAGCCAATGTGGTAGTGACCTCCATGGTGGCCAAGATCATGGGCTGATCAACGGTATCGGAAGAGGGTTCGGACGAACCCACTGACTTTTTCGTAGATTCTATATTCGTATTAAAATATCAAATATAAAGTACATATAAATTTACTGTGAATCCACAAGCATAATGAGGCGAGTAGCCCAGTGGTCTTAGTGCACCCAGTGAAGTCTATCTTCTCGCACTTCGTGGGTTCGAAACCCATTGAGCACCATATTTTTAACATAGGTTTACATATTTATTAAAAAAAAACAGAAAATTGGTAAATGAAAATATACAGAAAAATAGTGTTTGTGTCCTACTCTAAAACAATATCTAATCATTGATTTCTACTCGGACACTCAAAAAACTTTGACCCAAATTTATTTTCAAAAGTTAGGATTCTAACCTTTATTGTTAATCTGATTGCTACCATCCGACCTCTGCCCTCCGGTATGTACTATGTACTCTCGCCTCTTCTTTTTCAATTTTTTTTCTTATTTGTTTTCTTTTACACTGTTTGATTATCTATTCAAAAATTAATTTTTAATATTTGATTCTAGGGTTATCCCAAATTGTTGTTGTTTGCTTTTCAAAATTTTAACTTTTGAAGGCAATAATGGTTCAAGGTCGTAGTGAAACTAATAAAATATATGTTTTAGGTGCCAAAATATTAATGGTGAATCTAATAATTTTAATCTCACTTAGAACAATATTGAAGATTATAGTAATAATGTTCAAAATTTATATTTAAAAAGTTATTCATTTTTTAAAATAATATTTTATAACTTTAAAATAAATTACTCAAATCTTTATATTATTAAATCAAGTTTTTACAATAACAATATCTAAGGTAATATTTTCAAACACGATTAACATCTCATTAACAAAATTTGTGTTTTGTAATTTTTAAGATCGTTGTCCTTTATAAAATTTAAAACTCATAGGCTTGAAATCCTGGCTCCGCCTCTGGCCAAGATTTAAAAAAAACCGATGTTGAGATGATTTAGGCATGTGAAGAGGAGATGCGTAGATACTATAATGAGTAGGTTGGATATTGTAGGTAAAAATGAGACGTGGAGGTAGGCCAAAAAGTATTGTGAGATGTGATTATATAAGATATGGTGCAACTTTAACATACTGATCTAAGGGTGTGGAGGACGGGAATCAGGGTAGAAGGTTAATAGATAATGGAGTGTTGTCTTGCTTTTGGACAAGTTTAGGCTTGGTGGTGCCTGTCATAGTATTAGCTTATTTTTCTAATGTTTTGCTTTTGAATTCAGTATTATCTATTGTTTATGGTGTTTCGGTCGTTGCACTAGTTTGTTGTTACTATTTTCATATTAGTTCATATGTTTTCCTTACTATAGATTTTCTTTTTATATCTAATATGATTTGTTGTATTCAAGTTGAGAGTCCTTTGAAAAATAACATCTCTATCTTCATGAGGTAGAGATAAGGTCTGCATACACTCTGCCCTTCCCAAATCTCACTTGTGAAATTTTACTGGATATGATATTTTTGTTGCTGCCTTGATTCACATGTAAATATCATGCACTTGTACAGTTAGCTTTTTTATTCTATGGAAAAGGGATCGAAATCTAACATTTTATTCTTCTATTGTAGAGCGCGGTGGTTAGTGATATTGAAGGCTAAACATTTGACTCAAATCTTGAGATTTCTGTTACAATATTATATTTTAGTTGAAGAATGCAAGTTAAAGTATTGATTCAGAAGTCTCCACTCTATTCATGTAAGTCTTTGTTTTTCTCTTTTTGTGGTTGGATAAGTTCTATAGAGTGGTGGTTAAACCATCCTTGTTGTATGGATGAAGTGTTGTTCAGTCTAGAAATCACATGTTTAGAAGTTGCATGTTGCGGAGATAAGGATATTGAGATAGATGTGTGGACATACTAGAAGTTACAAGATTAGGAATGAGGTTATCCGGGAGAAGGTGGAAGTGGCATATGTGGTATACAAGATGAGAGAAGTGATACTAAGATAGTTTTGATAAGTGTAGAGGAGGGGAGCCGACGGCTCAGTGATGATATGTGAAAGGTTGGTTATAACGGTTACGTGAAATGGTAGGGGTAAGCTGGAAAAGGATTGAGGAGAGTTGATCAAAGTACAAGTTCATATCATCAAGGACATGACTTTAGATAGGTAGGAGTGTAGGTCGCGTATTAGCATAGAAGGTTATTAGGGATAGTATGTTGTGTTGCCTTGCGTAAGTTTTATGCATGTCTTAGGACTAGTCGTACCTTTGTAGTTTGATTATCATTGTATTTGTTGTTGTTATTGTTTCTCTCTTGTAGACTCTATACTTTCTTATTGACTGCTATGCTTTCTCCATTGTTTTCTTCTTCTTTTACTTGGATTTAATGCACTTGAGCCGATGGTATTTTGGAAATAGTCTCTCTACCTCCACGAGATAGTGGTAAGGTTTGCGTACACACTATCTCCCCAGACCCACTTGATGGAATTTCACTGGATATGTTGTTGTACAATTCCTACTGGTTATACATTAGATGTTTAGTTTAGAAGTAGCACTCAAATCATGTTAAGTTAAACAATGTACTAAATGCAAGATTTGACGAAATAGGTTAAAAACTAAAAGAGAATTTGGCCATTTACATTCTTAATTAATGTGATATGAAGTACTAATAGAGAAGTTGACAAAATGAGTTAAGAAGTACTGATGAAATACCAATTTAACCTTTTCTTAGAAATTCTCTTTTACTTTTATAATTTTCTTACTTGAGTATTCTTATATCAATGTTTGATTATAGATTTTAGCTTTCTTGGAAGATTATGAATATGTTGAAAGATCATGAAGAAGAATATAGGAATTAAGAAAAGAGGTCAGTCCATATATCATGTGGAATTATTGTCTTATTTCACAGAAACTGCACAATGATCTTGGTTTTAATGGAGATGGGAGATGTTAAAGGGATGTTTCCTTGTGTGTTGAAGATATAAAACTAGTCCACCAAAAATGAAAACTGAATCGATCTAATCTATGAAGCATCTGAAGCAAAAATGTACACTTACACAATCTTTTTCGAGAGATTGGAGCATCTAATGAAATTGGTGAACTACACTTGCTTTTGGATAGATTTGTGTGACAGAGGGGTCATGATACCTGTTGTCCACCTTTCCCCTTCTACTTCGAAAATTGTGTGAACAAAGAGTGGAAATTAGGGAAGAAGGTCCTCATAAAGAGTCGCGCACTTACTTGAGTAGTACGGGTGTGCATGAATGTACAATCAAGCATATGATCAACCTTCATTGAAGAGGTGTACATACAAGTTATAAGACTAGACAGAAATATTATATTTTCTTACCATCAAGGATTTTCTTTATCTGAAAGAAAAGTCATTAAATGAGATGCATTTGT
Source organism: Solanum tuberosum (assembly GCF_000226075.1). Lineage (NCBI taxonomy): Eukaryota > Viridiplantae > Streptophyta > Magnoliopsida > Solanales > Solanaceae > Solanum > Solanum tuberosum. The sequence continues at coordinate 691,139 of NW_006239117.1, read as the reverse complement.
GGTATTCAGAAGAAGAATGCATATTGATTGATATTCATAAAGTTAAGGTGACTTTTTTTTTTTGGAAAGTAGAACTAGATCATGCAATGGATCTAGAAGTGCATAAACTGATTGATAGGCCAAGAAAGAGAGAAGGGGCTTGGTCATCTTCGAGAAAGAGACTTTTAATAATACGTGTATATTGCAGTGACAATGGTCACAACATCAAAAAATATCCTAGATGCCCTTTCCTTGTGCATGATGTCATTATTCTCTATACCAGCCAAGGTAATCAAGAGGTTGGATACAATTAGGAGGAACTTTTTATGGCAAGAAAGCGAAGATAAGATAAAGTACCATTTGGTCAAACGGGAGGAACTGTTGGTAAGTAAGAGAGGGGGTGGATTAAATATCAAAGAGCTGAGTACCCAAAATAAGAGTTTGATGATGACATGACTGTGGAAATTTGTCTCACCAGAAGAATCTTTATGGAATGAAGTAATAATAGAAAAATATGGCATGGAGGATAAATGGATTATAAAGGTGGTCACTAACCCTTTCAATTGTAGTGTATGGAGGTCTATCAAGAACCTATGGCAACTGGTCAAGGAGAGAACGAGTTGCAAGGTGGGCAATGGAGAAAAAATAGCTTTTTGGAATGACATTTGGTGTGGACAAAAGACACTCAAACATGTTTTTCATCTACTACATAGTCTGAGTCGAGCACAAGAAGTAACACTAGCACTATTATAAACATGACAAGGGTGGAACCCTGTTTCTGAGGAGGAACCTAAGTGATTGAAAAATGACAACTATAACAAGATTTCATGACACAATATATATGGCTACCAATGTGACAGGAGAGGAAGATAGACTAGTATGTAAGGGGGAGAGAGGGGAAGAGTCATTGTAAAATCAGCATATAGAGAACACAGGTCTACTGAGGAGCATCATGCAGGATGGCCCTGGGGATGATTTGGAGAATAGAAATTCCCTACAATGTGAATTACTTCACATGGATCTTGGCAAAGGAGGCAGTATTGACACATGAAAACTTGAACAAGAGAAAATTCAATCTATGTTCTAAATGCTATCTATGTGAAGAACGGGTGGAAACAGTCAACCATCTCTTTTTACACTGCAAATGGACAGATCAATTGTGGCAGATGTTCATCCATAAGAGGAAGATAAAGTTGACAAAGCCTGGAGAATTATAGAAGTCCTACAATGCTGGAACAAGGATGGAAATGTAGGAAAAAAAGAGAAGAGATGGAGGATTATCCCAGCTTACATTTGGTGGAAAAATTGGAAGAAAGGAATCAAAGATGTTTAGAAGGAAAACAGAACAATATTCAGAAGATAAAGACAAATTTCCTAGGGTTTTACTATTGTTGGTGTAAGCAAGTAGTGATATGAGATACTGAAAATGTGTTTATTGACTGGCTGTAACTAGAAGATCTTAGGAAAGATGTAAGTAAAACTTTTTGGAGGGAGACTACACTTTGATATAATATGCATGTGGATATATAGAAGTAAATGTTACCTTTCCTAAAAAAAAAAAAAAAACCTTTAGTAAAATACTAGTACATTTTTGTTCCAATGGCCTTAGTGAATGATGACATATTGAGGTTATATTCTCAATTGGAGATGAAGTGGGGTCAAAGGATAAAAATGTAAATTAATATCAAATACACAAAAGGTAATAAATTTCCAATTTACTTTGAATTTTAACTGCTAGCTTTTTTTAACTACTACTAATAAACTTATCGAACTTAATGTTTTCGAATGTTACATGAGTTGATATATTGTTTCTAATGTATTTTTTAACTATTAAAATTAAGAACGTTTTGTTAGTTGTTTTTACTTACCCCTCATGTTTTCAACTTTCACTTGTCTAGTTTATATCATCAATTACTTTCTCCTCATTTATTTTTGTCACGCGCAACCAGCTTCACCAAGTCCAACTTAAAGGTGATAGTTATTGTATCGCATCATAAATCACATTAAAATGAATAATGCACCACTATCTCCATCATATCAACTTGTACACAATGGGTGGTGTGTTGCATGCTCATTACGTCGAATATTTTAAATTTTTCGCGATTTTGATAAGATATACGTAACTTTATGTACTACATTCACATAATTAATAATTTGAAAAACTAAAAATCAAACTCGAACACGATATCAAATACAACAATACATTCTAATCAACATCATATAACCCATCTCAATTTAACCAATACCGCAAAGTACAATCATATTCTTCGAGTTTAGATCAAATTATTCATTTCTAATAAGTTAATGTTTAGTCTAAAATTACGAGATATTATAAAAGGCATACTTGTTGATTTATATACATAATAAAAGTAAAATTAGTTGAAAGTGAAAAATTCTAGAAAGTAGAACCAATTATGCAATAGATGCATAAAGAGATTTCTAATGACATGTATATATTGCAGTAACTAAAAGGTCATAACATTAGAAAATGTCCTTTGGTAAAACATTATTACTTGTTTTTTAGTGAAACTGGGTCTGATATACCCTTTAATTTTGTTATATAGAGTTAATATACCTCCTTTATTAAATGACAAAGTTAAAGAATATCATCATCATGACATGAAAATAAAAATATACATAGTGTGAGACTTGTTTCTAGGGTTTCTTTCTAGATTGTCTCCTTAGAAAAAGGCATATCAACTACTTTCTCAATAATTTTGGACAAAGTCATCGTTAAATAACAATACAAGTGCAATGTTTTATTAAATCAAGCACGAAATCGTAATTAATTAACTCGTTACCCTAACTAGATAACTTTGAAATTATAGTTACTTGTATGACTTGACATATTTTCTTGATAATTACATCATTATCTTCATAATTTTCTATATAGTAGTTATACATAAACTCACATATTATATATAAAGTAAATAAATTAAGTGAAGGACAATTAATGTGTATTACTATTTACTACTCCCTCCGTTTCACAAAGAATAGTCTAGTTTGACTTGGCACGGAGTTTAAGAAAATAAATAAGACTTTTGAATCTTGTGGTCCTAAATTAAAGTTATGTCAAATGTATAAAATTGTTCTTTAATCTTGTGGTCTTAAATATGCCACGTGGAAAGTTCAATTAAAATGTTACCAAAAAAAAAAGAGGTCATTCTTTTTTAAACAGACTAAAAAGGAAAGGATGTCATTCTTTTTGAAACGGATAGAGTATTATATAGTGATACGTGAAAATGTTTATATTGCCTTTTGTTGTTTCTACGAAAAGGTTTATTTTGTATGAAAACTAAAGGAAAAAATAAAAAGGTATATACTCCAAATTGAGAAATCATCTGAGCAAACAACCCCTCAAGGCCTCAATTATATATATTAGGGACATGTATTTTAATTAAGATAAAAAGAAAGAAATTTGACTTAAAAGTCTAAAGTCAAGTACACATTACCTCACTGTTTTAATTTATTTGTCTAATTTTGATTTGACACGAAATTTAAGAAAGTAAAGACGATTTTTTAATATTGTCATCTTAAACTAAAAATATATAGAATATACTAATTTTAAAATGTTTTTAAAAATTTTATAATCTTAAACATGGCATGTGAAAAGATATAATTAAAAAATTATTAATAAAAATATTTAAAAAAAAAAATAAAACAAATAAATTAAAATAGAAGAAACATTAATTAACTAAGGCATGCACGGAATGTATATATGATTAAAGTAATACCTTTAATTTGCATACAAAATTAAAGGTTTCTGGCCTAATCACTCATATATTAAAATCTCACTAGCTTGAGTTCCTCCCTTGTTACATTTTTGATGATGCAAAATGGCCTAGACCACCTATAATTTTAAATGAAGATTTTTTTCAAATTTTCTAGTAGGTAAAAATAAAAATAAATTTGGAAAGAACTGCAAAACTAATTGACCCTTCAGTAGAGCTAGACATAAAATATTGAAAATCTAATTATCGAATCAAGTTAAATTTTTTTATAATTTGGTATTTGATAATTCGATATTGGTTACGGTATTCGAGAGTAAAATTTTAGAATTATGATATTTGAGTTTGGATTTAGTATGAGACATTAATTAGTACTATTTGGTACTGATATTCCATATCAACATGTCCATTACTCAATAGTACAGTCCTAAGAGAAAGTTAATGACTAAATTTAAACAACTCAAATACATGTCTTTTAGTTGTGTTAATTTGTTTTGGCATAATACGCAAATAGTCCCTTTAACATGGTCTCAACTTACATTTATGCCCTTCAACGTTGGGTGTGCACAAGTTGACACTTAAACTTGTATAAATTTGAACAAATAAACACATGTGTCCTGTGTGGCATCCTACATGGCAATTTGTGTCTTATGTTGTGTTCTACACAGCCAAAGTTGGAGGGCATATATGTCAAATGAGGCCAAGTTAAAAGGCACATTTATATATTATGCCATTTGATTTTCTTGATATCTTCTTACTTGTTGATCTTCTATTATATCATACCTCCCCATAGAAAAATAGAAATAATTGGAGCAATAGTATTATTAACTTGGTAATACAATTGGGCTACTGCCTACAACTTTAATATGGTATTATTGTTGAATACTATAACAAACTAAAGTTTTGTTAAATTGGGTCTTAGGCCTAACTCACACCCCAAAAGCTAGCTCAAAGGAAGGAGGATTGCCCAAGTCTTATAAGTTATAAGGAGTTCACCCATATCATTAACCACCAATGTGGGACTTTTTGTCATTCTTTAACAAGTTTGATCTACCTAATTACCGGCCAAGTCGAAATTTAAAAATTCGATTTTTAATTTCTACTTTTAATTATCAATTACCATCAAACTCAAAATTTAAAAATCTCGAATCAAATATCAAACGTCCATCCCTATCCTTCGAATATGAAAAAAGAAAATGTAATTACTTGTACGACTTAAGTTACGGTGACAAATAAAATCAATACAATAACTGATAACGACATTGTACGCGTGTATTGCTGTAGTGATTAATAATAAACATATGTATGGTGAAGTGTATGACAAGTAAAATGTGACGGAAATTTGATTTTGTAGTTTTTTATAAATTTGTTTTTAATTTTACAAGCAGAGATATAAACTGGGACAGGATTACTACTCGCTTGAAAGCGGCGTGACTCACTGTGATTGGAATCCGACTTCTTTGTGACCCGCTTACTTACTTATGTTGTACCTTTTCCTTGTCCTTTTTAGGAGGTTTTCATCTTTATACCTAAGAGATTTTATTTTTAAAAAAATCGTTTTCTTCTTTCAATTTATAAGTGATTATAAGAGATCATTTCAAATGAAAATACCGTTAATTATGACACTTAGAGCAAAACACTAAATTTTAACGAAACTAATAAATCCAATATTTTGTAATGATCCATTTTAACGAGTCTGCATTTGTGGCCCAGGAACCGCTATTGCGAGGTCCCTAACAAATTCAAATATCAATTACTAAAAGAGGTGTGTAGGGATTTTTTTTCAATTAGATAAATGACAACTACCTAGCATAAAAAAATATGACAAAATGTATTTTTTTGTTGGAAGCGAGACAGAGATGGTTTGAACATATGCAAAGGAGCACAAGTGATGACGCCCAATGAGGAGGTGCGAGAGGCTAGTGGTAAGAAGTGCGTGGAGAGGTAGAAGTATTAGGGAGAGGTGGTTAGACAGGACATGCCGCAACTTTATATTACCAATGACATGACTCTAGATAGGAAGGCGTGGAGGTTACGTATTAGGGTAGAAGTTTAGTGGGGGTGGAGTATTGTTGTCGTGATGTGCATTAATTAGTACTTGTCGTAGAACTAGTCGTACCCTTGTAGTTTTTGTCATATGTTGTTTATTGTGTTTCGATTATCACACTATTTTGATGTTGTTATTGTTTCTTTCGTGTAGATTTTATACCGCTTTCCTAGTTTTCTTAATTAATTGTTTCTTTCGTGTTGACTTTACAATGCTTTCCTAGTTTTCTTACTAACGGCTATATTTTCTTCTTCTTTTACTTAGTTTGATGCACTTGAGCCGAGGGTTTTTTGGAAACAGTACCTTCACGAGGTAGTGATGAAATTTGCTTACACTCTATCCTTCTCAGTCTCCACTTAGTGGAATTGCACTGGATATATTGTTATTGTAATTTTTTTATTGATTTCTCTCTTCTTAGTTCGGAAGTATCTATATAGGCTAACCCTTCCCTTTTAAAAAAGTTTTAATTTATTTAACCTAATTTTGTACATAGGTAAGGTTTGTATCCCCTCTAATTTTTTTGTACTTCCTTAGAAGGTGCATGATGGCTTATAAAAAATAAATAAAAAGATCATGTGTTTTCTTTTGTTAATCAACTAATTCTTAATTAAGAGGTCATAAGGGACCAAATCAGGGTGTTCTAGTGGTCAATAAATTGGTTGAGACCTATGTGGTCTCAGGTTCAAAACTAGCGGAGACAAAAAAAATATTTAGTGATTCTTTCCATCTGTCCTAGCTAGTCTTGGTGTACTCGAAGGTGGCAAGTAAAATTAATCAAGATACGTAAAAATTGACCTCAACACCACGATCATTTAAAAAAGGTCATGAGGCACCGTGTACCTTAAGATTCATGGTAGGTGAGAGCTTCTCAAACACATTATATATCTTCTTTAAATTCAACAACAAGAAAATTATATATTAATTTTCCTCTATAATTCAAGATAAACCCTCAAGCTTATACTTGTAGCAAATGTTTAGCAACAAGTTATCCAAAGATCCATTTATATTCTCTACATTTAAGCAACAAAAAAATTTTTTTGCAACATATTCCAACAATAAATTAGTTAACTAGCCATAGTCCTAAATCCTAATTAATTTCCATATATTAAAACTCTTTTTTCTTCTCTTGTTTGGGGAAATCCTTTAGGTTTTCAATTAAGTTTCAAGGTTTAGGGTTTTTATTATTATTATTATTCGTCGAAAATCTTGAAAAATGGAAGGAGAAGTGAAGGAAGAACTTGATTTACCACCAGGATTTCGATTTCATCCAAGTGATGAAGAACTTATAACATATTATCTTATGAACAAAATTTCTGATTCTAATAATTTTATTGCAAGGGCTATTGGAGATGTTGATTTAAACAAATCTGAGCCATGGGATCTTCCAGGTATACTTAATTAATTTGTTGTAATTAACAATCCTCAAAACTTGTTAATTACTAAAGCATGTATTTACAATAAGCATATTGAAATTAAATAGTAGTAACACATTTTTTTACCCCTTCCTAAGAGGTCGATCCCATCCTTTTTGCTTCCTTGCTGACTCGAACTCACAATCTTCAGAAGAGTGGTTACCATCCGAGCAACTCTTTCTCATCAATGGTAGTAATACATATGGTTATATAAATCAAGAAAACAAGAGCTAGGGTTTTGAAATGGTTTTTTTGTATATGACATAAGTTTATTCTTGGGGAAATTGAGTAAGCAAACTTGGTTTAGTTCATACTTTATGCAGATCATTCATCAACTCTTATGATCATGCTCAACTTTGCTTGTTTTTTTTTTAATCAAAAGAAGGGGAAAAAATAGAAGTGGAATGGATGGTAAACCTACTTCACTCTTAACTAGAGGTGTCGTATTTCAAGTCTTGAAAATTAAAAAAAAATCCAATAGGAAGTTCTTTCCCCTTAAATGGACCTTAATTACGTAGTACGAACTTGAATTAATCAGGCTAATAAAATTCGAACACCATATGATTAAAACAGAAAATGGAACCCCCCTTTTTTTTTTTTTTCCTTAATTCCTACAATACCTTCTTTAATTCTTTGAAAATCATGATATATATCAAGAGCATATAATTACGTTTTGGAATATCATTTAAGTTATAGTACAATAGTATAAATAATTTACAGTAACTTTTTATTAATTATAACATGTTATCATTTATTTCAGGTAATTATGTATCAAGCAATATACTTGTTATAAAAAGTAATTTGCAATTATCTTTTTTTATAACGTTAATTACCTTATTATGTCAATAACGCTCTATGCACGCTTTCCTAAATATAAATACATAAAATTAAAGCCTACTCTATGGTGCATCTTTAATTGCTTGCAAGCTTCATCAAATTGTTATAACAAAAAAAAAAATTAAGGAAGTTTTCTTTTTCTTGTTCCTTTTCAAAAACCAAAGTTCAAAGAAAAGACCCGTTTTTTGAACTATTACCTTCTTTCTCCCAATTTATGTGTCATTATTTTGACTTCGAGAGTCAACCTTTTAAATTCTGATTGTAAATTAGAATATAAAATCCTTTAAAAAAATTAAAATAAAATTTACATATTTCGAAACTATGTAAAAAATAATATTAATCACAAAATAATCGACACTGAAAAGAATCATTTTCTTGAACTGTTACTTTCTTTGTTCCAATTTATGTAGCACCATTCTGACTTCGAGAGTCAGCCTTTTAAATTCTAACTAAAAACACGAATATAATATCTTTAAAAAAAGTTGAAATAAATTATATTTTGATACTATGTAAATGGTAATATTAGTCGCACGATAATTAATTTTTTTTTGAGGTATATGAAAAATCGATGTCAAAGAAAAAACTCCGACTCTCGAGAAACGAAATGTGTGGCATAAAATGTGACGGTGGGAGTAAACTACTCATCGTATTTATTTGATTTCTTTATGCACATGATGTTTAATTATAAGGTCACACTTATTTTGAAACGGAGAAAGTAATTAAGTTGTATAATCAAGTTAACTTTTTTGAAAATTAATTATGATAGGGAAGGCAAAAATGGGAGAAAAAGAATGGTACTTTTTCAGCCTAAGAGATAGAAAGTACCCAACAGGAGTGAGAACAAATAGAGCAACAAATAGTGGATATTGGAAGACTACTGGCAAAGACAGAGAGATTTTCAGTAATTCAGAATTAGTTGGTATGAAGAAAACATTGGTATTTTATAAAGGAAGAGCACCAAGAGGTGAAAAAACTAATTGGGTAATGCATGAATATAGAGACCACTCCAAATCATCCTATAGAACACACAAGGTATGTACTTCCACTTCTCTAGCCCCGTCAGTCCCGACGAATTCAATAAATATATCAATTTATCTCTTCATTTTATGTGAAAATGGGAGAAGGAGCATAATTTCATTTTCAACGGGGATCTTTTTTTCTTTTCTTCGTAGTACGTACTAAAATTTTAGCATTCTCATTAAAAGTGATACTCTCTGTTCTTTTTTAGTTGTCATGTTGTGCTTTTAGAGAGTCAGTTTGTCTCATTTTTAAAGCTAAATTATATTACATTAATTCAATGTTTTAAAACAAAATTTTAAACATTCAAAAACTATACGACAAATACTATAAGTTGCAACTTTTTTCATATCAATATGCAAAGGTGAACCCAGAATTTGAATCAAACTCTGGTCTCATGGGTGATTCTTCTTGCTTGTACGTACCAACAGCACAAGGACATTCATATTCTCCTCATGCATGCACTATTAATTATATCCTAGTTTCTGTCAGTTTCTCAAGATAGATATACATATATACACATGATTTTTTCTGAAGTTGACGGGTGCACGTGCACCCCACGTATAGGTGTGGGTCCGCCTCTGTCAATATGATGAAAAAATAAATCTTAAAATGTTGGTTAAAATTCATATTGTTTGACTCTCAAAAAGGAAACTATGACAACAAAAAAGGAACGGAGGAAGTACTTGAAATTTAAAGCATTATTTCTAAATATAGAAATATATCGTATTTTTTAGGATGAATTAAAGGAAAATACGTCATATAAATTAGTACGGAGGGAACATATATATTGATAGTGCAAGAGAAATGAGGTAGTTGTAGTCTTGTAGAAAAGAGTTTTCTTGTTTGCTCATGTTACATTGCCTTGTGCAAATCCAAATTATTCTTGGAAAGAATTTTATTAATTGTTTCTTCAGAAATTAGTAATATCTCAATTCTCATCCTATTTTTAAATCTATATCTTCCATTTTCTTCTTTTTTCAGTCAAATTTAAGATAAAGTAAGGAAATATATATACACGTACTAAATTGTAAGGAGTAAGGACCCCTCAATCACATCAAGAGCTTAGTGTATTGGATTGTGCTACTTAAATAGTTTAAATTTCTCTATCTTAATTGATCATTTGTTAATTTATTCTATACTAGCTAACTCTAACATACTTGCATGTCGACACAACCTGTTTAGCATAAGTTTCAAAAGTCGTCTTTTTTTCTTATTAAAGCTTCGTGTGAATTCAAATTAACTTGTTTTATATATATACTTGGGAATATTTTTCAGCAACATGAATGGGTTGTTTGCCGTGTATTCCAAAAGAGTAATGCAGGAGGAAAAAAGTACCCATCTAATAACAATACTTCAAGAATTCATGTAAACCCTTACACTACACTAGATCAAATCAATCCAAACACAATATGCATTTCTTCACAAATGATGATGCCACAAGCTCATGAACATAATGCCAATCAATTAGCCATGGGAAGACCATCATCATCATCATCAAGTGCTTACAACATGATCAACCATCCAGAAATTCAAGAATTCAATAGGGTTTTTCAAGGCGTTTCAACATCGTCATCGTCTAACATGATGAACTTGCATCCAATTCTTCAATCCCAAATGAACTATAACTTAGGTGGAGGTAATGGTTTTACTATTTCAGGCTTGAATTTGAATCTTGGTGGTGGTGGTGCCACTACTTCTCAGCTAGTGCCACCACCACCGCCACCGCCACAAGATATGAGTTCTTCTTCTCATGTGATGATGACAACTCATGATGATCAGGCTGGTTATGGAGAAAATATGAGTAGTGGACATGCCATGAATAGATTTATGGTTATGGAGAATAGTGCTCATGATTTAGACAACTATTGGGCTAATTATTGATGATCTATGTTGTTCGAATCCTCCAAAAAATCACATATCAGATCTTATAAAAATAGTGCATTTTTGAAGGATTCGAGTAGATGTAAATAGAAGACAAGTAGTACTCTATGTAAAATAATTAGTAGTTCGGAGATGGAGATAAATCTATTTATGGGGTAAAGTTTGAATGAATGGCTTTAATTTTGTGGCATTTTCGACCTTCATCCAAAACCAATTCAAAGTTCAAACAAGATGGAAAATTATTAAAGATAAAAAAGGCCAAATGTACCTGTGTACTCTGGTAAATTGTTTATATTTATCCTCCGTTCAAGTTTTCGAATAATTTTTCCTCCATCGATACACCTATGATCAAATATGACTGAGGAGATCTTAATACAGCTACGTCGATATGTAATACACAACTAAAATACAGTGTCGCAACATTGTAACCTGACAGCGAGTAGTGGAAAGACCACAAAACACCAACACTATCCAAACCAAAGAAACAGTAATAGTACAAAAGTAAATTTCTCACACCCACTACCCTCACCATTCATGCTTTATGCACATATGGAAAATCTATGCAGAACTTGGAAAACAAAAAGCATCTGCAGATTTGACTGATACTCCAAACGCCCGGTGAAACAATGACATGACCCATCTGCAAATGAGATGAAATAAACCCAGCGTCATACACATAGCAGTAAATACTGTAATTGTGAAAAAACTTGCAAAATCTAGTCAAAGACGACGAAAGATAGACCAGTCAATATGAACATATAGGTCGATCTTCCCGTACTATTTTTCTTTGAAACATTAATTCATTCTTTACTCACTATTAAGTATTTGGCTTTACCTATCTAGTTCTCTTATAGCTAATCTTACATGTCTTGGCTCATGAAACGTAGAAACGCTGAAATGTTGGCTAGCCAGTCACCAACTAATTGACATCACCTTTTTCACCACATACAGGCGCAAAAGTCACTTCACACTACAGTTGAATCAAATATGCAGTATTTACAGACAATAGTTTACTTGTTATTGGGGAAAATCAATGTTCTTCTAATGTCGAATCAGAATCAACTAAGACAGAAATAAAGCATTGGGTCGAACTCTCTTTTTTTCTTTGAGATAAGGGTAACTGAGCATTGGGTCAAACTCTTCTTTGGTGTCAAAGGTAATAAGCTAAGTCGTCGACTTCCAGGAAAGAGTAGAAGAATGAGACTGACCGGAAAATTACTGAGGCCTAGATTTACTGCTTTATTCTCAAAAGCATGGGAACTCGAGTCCCTAGAAAAAATCCTATATCAATCATTTGGAGTAAATCTGGGGTGTAACTTGGTACAAGGATAAAGCATGTGGGAAATGTGCTACTTCAGACTTTGGCCAAGAATTGTCACGACTAACATTTTCCAAATAAACAACTCTCACTGATCTCATTGATTTTTGTTACAAGCCATCAAGAATTACCCGTGTTCCACCCATGAATAATACACTGAGATGGAGTATTTACTTAAGAAAAAGTCACCTTATAGCAGCACAAAAGAACAACAAGTACAAGCGTGTATGCCAAGGAACTTCAGAACATCTCTTAAGAGGCAATCTAATTAAAAAACATGCCACTACTACCATTTACCTTTAATGTAAAAAGCTAACACTGTGAATCTGATCCAGGTCATACATAAATTCAGCTCAAGATATAAATGCATCCATAAAGTAATTTTACCCAGGTAAATAAAGGCGGCAAATTGCTAACATGATACCTGCAAAATGTAAAGCACTTGGTTTCTGATGAAAGCATTGTACTACCTTGCCCTACTTGTCTGTGTGCGCCCTCTTGGACTTACGACGTGAATGGTGTGAATGACCATGTCTAGTATGTTTCTTCGCCTTTGTACTGTCACAAATAATAAAATACAGACAATTCTGAGCCTTGTAGAATTAAGTAGATCTACAGACGCTTCAATATAGAAGGGTAGATCACTGTGGAAAAAGGCAAATAAAGGAGCAGAGTAAACTGTGCTAACCAGAAAATGCCAGACAAAAGTTTGAACAGAATTATAACGGGCAAAGCCAACACTGCTGAAGCCTACACCACATAAGATCAGCAAAAATTTCTTAGTATGAAATCATCAAATTGAATAAAACGGCAGAGGACAGGATGGCAAGACCATAGAATATGACAATCAGATACGTACAGCAAACCAGACGAACTCCTTTGTTGCAAGAGGTCTTGTAAGCTCATGTTTCTTCAGTGTTTCATCTACTGTACCTTGCAGCTTCAGATGGAATGAAACATTGATTTAGAATATATGGACCAAGACAATTTAAATACTATAAGCAACATACGCATAGTAGCATAGGCATTTGCTATTTCATCGATTCTTCCACCAGATCATTCAAATCGTTCAACTCATCCAACCATATAACCTTGTTACCTCTTCCAACAACAATTCAAAAGGTACTCTTCTAACCCTAGAATATCACATAATCGTTCTTCTAAATCATCTTGCCGAGGTCTCTCGAAAACAGCCTCTCCACCTCCACAAGATGGGGTTAAGGTATGTGTGTACACTCTACCCCCCCCCCCCCCACCCCCTCTCCAT
>NW_006239117.1:664286-677021 GCF_000226075.1 Solanum tuberosum | reverse complement strand
GGTTTAGGTTTTGTGTGTCCCCCCCCCCCCCCCCCCCCCGTACACTGGGTATGTTCTTCTTCATCACCACAAGAAGGTAAAGAGAAGATGAATACAACACAACCACCAGAAGAAAAATGACCATTTCCTCCATTCAATGAATTAACACATAATAAACAATACAGACTAATTTGTCCTAGCTGGACCCTTATCCCTTGCCCCTAATTGCTTAAAGATCTGTTTATCTTTCATTTGACAATACCAAGTGAAGGATCTATCTTTTAATACAGAGCTCAAACAGATGCTCCCTAGTGGCAGAGCTAAATCACAAAAGCATTTGAAAATTGGAAATTGTTGGGAATACACACTGGAAGCTCAAGCACTCTTCATCAACTGATTTGCAACACATTTCGCGAAGTTATTGTGGATAAGTTAGTAGCTTCAGCAAAATCATTCTAAAAAGTTAAGCCTCTCGCATAAGAATACAGAAGCACCAAGAAGACAGACAGAAAATGTAACTTCAGACTCTACAGGATTTATTTTATTCCATTTTATTTTTGGGTCTACGGGGTTGTCGGAACCTGAATACATGAGAAACTGATGCAGCAGTAAAATTACAGGAAATGTTTAGAAAGAGACTATGACTTGCATATCTCAACCACAAGTAAACCTCTGCGAGATCTGAATATTTCAGGGACTATCATATCACTTTATTTTCACACACCTGACTATGGTATACTGTTGCAGACTCCAGGAACTTCCCATAATGATGAACTGCCACATCTGTATATGGCTTTACAGCAATACAAACTTTTTCAACATGAGGTTTTGTAGCAGTGGCAACCTGATCAATGTATGGCTTGCTGAATTTCTTAAGTTCCTGTGAAAAAATTATGCTTTCATCACATCACATACAAATAAAACCGGAAAAATAGGTATAAGTTATACATTTGATGCATGTACAACGACAGGAAATTGTATTCCTTAATGTACTTTTGATATATCAGAAAATATTATTCATTTAAATGAACAGATAAGGGATGTTACCTGAACGTGAGGTTCTGCTAGCTCCTGAACCTTGACAATATGTGGAGTTATGGCGCTTTTAAATGTCTCATAAATCTCAAATCCTTTGGTCCTAACCAGTTCCATTTGTGGCTTGAGGTTAGTGGTCATTACCACCCATTGTTCCTTCACAGCTGGCATCCATTTCTTCAAAGAGTAGAACAGCAAACACGAGACATTATTAAGATCCTCCATCTTGACAAATACAGCACAAAAACTAGCTTAAGGAGTATAATGAATGTTTGAAGTAGATAATTGTATCTACATCTATTAAAACTAATAGAGAGTCTTCCCAGATCTGGAAGTCATCTTACTCCCCACTCTTTAGCTTGTCCTACTAACTCTTGATTTTCTTTCCCCCAGATGTCCGGTGACTGTCATTTAGCAGATAAGAGAACTCATCTCTTGGGAAGAAATAAAGATACTCTTACCATTTTAACATTTTTACCTAGCAAGGTACCATTACTGCTTTGTTAACAGGAAATCTCAAATTGGTTTAGTTTTATTGTTCAAATACTTATTTCCATGAAGAGGTGAGTTACTGTAATAACATACTCGTTAATGTATGCCTAGAGGTATCAAATGGGTGGGTTGGGCTGGAATTGGGCTAGTTAAATTGGGGTGAGTTAATAAATGGGTTGGGTTAAAATCAGTCCCAATGTGGTATGCCCATTAAAGTTTTTAGATGGTCACTCGGCACACAGAGATCAGAATTCACAAGAAGAAACTAAGATTCTCTCACTTCTTTATTAATTCTGCAACAACTGGAGCTCCCAGATAAATATAGTCCTATCTTCATTCATATTTGTTGAACCTTGAAAAGATGTTTAGGCATCAAACTTTCAATTAATCATATACACACATAATGTAGTGACTTCTCTTTATATTAAAAGCATAACATAAAATGATGAGAAACAGAGAATGGAAATGTGGGACCACACTGGGATGTTATTGTAGAGAAGGAAGAAGTGGAATACCCTAAAACAAGGAACTACACCATCTTTTTCCAATATATATGACACTCTTTTCCATTTTGGGACATTCCAAAGTATTTGACATCATACCATTTTTGGCTTTCACAACTTCCGAGAACTCATTCAATAAATTAATTAAATTTAATATGGTAATAAGAGATTCAAACATTAAATGATGCAAAGCTGACTTACTGTTTTGACTGTTTCTATATGTGGCGCAACCCATACCTCAGCTTGGGCCTTTTTCTCAACTGCCTAAGAAGCAAGTGAAAAAGGGTAAACAGGATAGAATAGTAACTCAAACAAGCATTCGTTCAATAATCAACAGTTAAACAGGATCCAATAGCATCAAGACATGTACCTTCTGTATCATTGTGTCCATAGCAGGTTTTCCGTGCTCCTGCCAATGCTTCTCCAAAAGAGACTGAAATTCACAGCAGAGTCAGCAATCCATTTATGAGAAGGTTAGTTATGATTTTTGCTCAAAATACCTTGTAGTGAGTCATATGAACTTCAAGCCAACGTGGAAGCCATGCCCCATGCACCTGGATTTTAAGCAGAAGGAAAGAGCCAGGTTAACATTTATATAATCAATCATTATCTACAACACAAAGCATAGATAAAGAGCACGTCTTCAAACTTCTCGGTTTTCCAACTCTTTCTTGTTCTTGTAACTAAGCCAGTGAATTGCTGCACTTAGAGGCCTACACAGTTTACGACTGATGCAGAATGCGACTTTGATCTTTTTTCCACTTATTGCTAGGCTATGCATGGTGCAGGAAGCATAACCTGGTTCCCCATGAATCAGATTCTCATCCAAAAAAGTTCACAACTATATCGCCATACATCACCACAAACCAGAGACAGCTTCCACACATCACAACTCCATAACCCAAGCAAGAGGGAAAACAGAAGGGGAACTATAAACCACCCTTCCCTCCTCATATAGACAATATATGTGAAAACCAATCCAACTTTTTACTCCACATAGGATCTTTATGACTCTAATAATACAATTCTAGACAAGCTCATGATAACCCACAAAATTTGAGGAAAATTGCTAAATTCCAAATTATAAGATATTTAAACTGTTTTTTCATGCTAACCATAAATCAACAGAACCCAAAAAATCTCTACCAGCTATCAATGATTTAAATAAAAGAAGACTGTACTTGATTATCTCACCTAAAATAAAGGGCAGACAAGTTGTACAACTTTAGAGATGCTCTCTAAATAAATATATGCAGGATACCTACTACAATTCTTCTTCCCCGAGGCTCATGTACAAGTAGCAAATAGCCAACCGCCAAACAACACAACACCCACACATTTGCAGCCACATTCTTGGAAAACCAAAACAACCCACAATTTCCTTCATGAATATCTTCCTCCACTATCTATGTGCCTTGTGTCATTGTGATTCTTATCATCCTTCCATTGTTCTTCACTTTAGCTAATATCACCCACTTACATGACAATCATCATCCTCTATAATACACAAATGGTTTAGACCAAATCTATCATCACATTTCTACTGCCTTTTAGCCATCAAAATAAATTACTCCAGCATCAAATCCGCAGGCTAAAGACCAGCATCACCACCACGACACTACCCCCTTACTACCAAAAACTATCCACCATCCAGCTGTCCATAAAATTATTGATATCGCCAGTTCAAGCATATGAGAACTGATACAACTAGCTAACCATAAATCGGCATATCAAACTCTTAACACAATATGATGGAATCCTGATGGCACCACGATATCATGGTAGATAGAAACATTAGTATGAATCACAGAATTACTCAGCTAGATGAAAAATTGAGATGGAACCTCCCATCTTCACTAGTAATCATAATCCTGAATACATTGTTAATATATAGGTAGCTAGAACATCTACCTCCATGAGCTCCTTCATCTTCAATGTGGCTTCAAGCCTTGCTCTAATCATTTCCTCCTGATAAGCAAAATTGGGAGACTTTAGTTATTATTATTCACAACTCAAGCTTCAGTAGCTGTTTTTTAATATCAAGAGCACCTCAGCAAGTTTAAGAGCTCGTTCAGTTTTTTTCAGTTTCTCCTTCTGTTTGTCAACGGTCTTTTCGAGCTGCATAAACCAAAAAGAAACAAAATAATTCATAAGGTTAGCTGAAATATTACACGTAGCTACCAAAACTAAACAGGACCAGCATTAAGAGCTAAAAGATCTTTCTACACATCCACAAGAAGTCCTGGGAATTTAACGTCTGTTCAGTGGCAGAACGAAATCAATTGTGTAACTGAAAACAGGCAGCTTATTGTTCATATAATCTTCACAGTATCTACAAGAAAACAGTCATTGCGCTTACTCCTGTATGGGGTTATCATCTAGAGAAACGAGAGGACAAGGTTTGGTTCCCATCGAACTTTACATATGCGTTGCCACGCACTTGAGACTAGAAGCAAAGAATTGTAACTGCAAACAACTGAGGATACCATTTAAAGGTCAAATGAAGACGAGTACAACAATTTGTAAGCACTTTTTCTTTCAAAAATCCGGTCATTCAATGGGTATTCTATACCACCATTTGATTCTTCTTTTGCCTATGTTCTTCTCTCCATTTGTAGGACCACCTAGCTGAGTTGACTTCTCTGCCAGATTCTATTTGTCAAAATTATAACACTTCCTACCTCCACTGTAATTCCCAGTTCACATGAGGAGGCCAACATTCTACTTGATAGACTCTCTAAAAAACTTTTGGAATAAATTATTACAGCATTACAACTGCAGCATCTTCTTTGTGATCTAAAAATTACTACATGAAGGTGTTTGCTGAGGAAAACATTCCAATCCTATGATATCTCAGGCTTCCTTTATTCTACATTACCATAATGTTGACTCCTTAATTACCTAGAGTTTAACAAATCGTCTACATTCCTTGCTTAAAGACTTAGATTCTATCAAACTTAAAGAATATTTTTCATGAAAGTCAGAGTTCTGCAGCCACTTCCACCTTTCTATGTTTCAGCCAACTTTTTAAGATCTGCTATCGGACTAAATTGATTTAAAAAAATCCAGCAGGGACAGCATTTGGAAGTTGTTCCATTTTAGTACTTTACGGTTTGTTGCAGCGGTTGAACAAGTTGGATAGCTGCCATAATAACTCTAGCATGATGTGCAGGACAATCTCTGTAAACAAGAAACAGAATAGCATATCCCAACTGCCTTTTTAAAACTTCTGTTCAGTTACTTGGCTCCAGACTCTCAATTACAAGGACAAGCAAAAGAACGTGATCGCCAAATCTTCCTGATCAGAAAAAGGTAATCCTCAGATCTTAAAAGTTCAAAGAGAAGGAAGAACAAATGCAGCTCATCTGTGATGAGAGTTCCTCCTCCTTCTTTTTCCCTTCATTGTTTTAATACGTAAAAGATATCCTATCTAAAAATGCAATACATGAATTTCATTTATGCTTTGTTGTTGAATCTGTTGTGGTGCAATTCCGTCTGCTAGAATAACTACTGTAGCAATTAATTAAGACATAGATAACACAATTACAAAGAAAAGAGAACAGAAAGCAAATGAGTTACTTATTATTTTATAAAAAAGGTAAAGCATATCAAACACTCACCTTGTCAACCTTCAAATTTAACTCCAATACTCTTTTCTCTGTTTCACCTATATGCGCTTCGAAGTCTCTTTTCTCCTTATTCTTCATTTCAACTTCCTCTTTTAATATCTCAACCTGCTTTTCAAGCTGATCAGCTAGTGCACGAGCCTTTCCAACTTGCTCCTCGGAATTTAGTGTTCCCTTTTTCTATACAAAACAATATGACTTACATCAACACTACTAAGGCATTTTATGAAACTAAAATAGCATACAAAGCAAACTTGCTAATTTGAGGGACTCACCTGTAGAGAGGCCAATTCAGTTGACAATGACTTAATCTTCTCTGACATTTCTTTTATAATGTTTTCTTTGTCTGCAATCGCCTCATCCTTTCCTTTCAGTGCTCGCGCAGTCTCCTCAATGTTTGATTCTGAGAAAAATAGAACCCATTAGAAGGAAAGAGAGATGGCTAATAATTAGTATTTGGTAGCCTAAATTGAAACAAAACAAATCTACATCCAAGCACCAATCCAAAACTCACTGTTGCAGAATTACCTCACAACACAAGGAAAAAACAATATGGAATTTAAAAACATCATTAGCCAATGACAATAACAAAGTACAAAGTATGATAACTGCAGAATAGGCACTCTCCCAAATTTATAACCTTGTCTCAATTTTTTATAAGGATGTGAAAGTTATTCTTGGTTGCGACTCACTATTCCAAATTAGTTGTGCTGCTTTGCATATAATCTCTGATTTGTACAGTTTCCAAAAGAAAAGTGTAATTGCAGATTATCTCTAAATTTGTGCAGTTTCCAAAACTGTATCTCCTTATCTGTGGAATATTTTTTCAACAGCACACCAACAAGACATCTTTTTCATAAACCCGAGAACATACATGGAGCCATAACATGCTTCAAATGTTCAAAGCTATCAAATCACTGTGTTCATCTTCAGATTGACGCACTTTTACTGAGACTGAACAGAGTATACATCTTGGAGTTGGAAAAACTACCAAATTGGAATCTGCAGCTTCCTATAGCAAAATCTAAGCCCCATGTTTCTTTAGCAACTTCACTTGAAAATAATGTTACTTCATTTGAAACTTGAAGTTTGTTTCACAAGTTCTCAAAAGAATTTGAACTTCAACTTGAAATATTGAAGTTCATTTCACAAGTTCTTTACTGCTCAAAGTAATTCATTGTGAACATTCATTTCTGCTCTTCGTTTTGAACATTATACACAATACAACGAAAAATCGTGTAATAATATGCTAGCCTTACAAAAAAATCCCTACTTTCTTCATAATTTCCAGCTCAATCAATAACAGATTTTCAGAAAAATAACACCTTTAAGTGAGTCAACCTATCAAATTGACTCCAAACAACTCATTTGGAGTAAACAACTACTTCTCAGTACTGAAATTCAGAAAAACTGCACTTCCCCAAGAGTCAAAACAATCATACTCAGTTACTCACAGTACCAACTAAAAAAAAGTAAGCAATTCACGAGTCCTAATTAACCTAAAATAACAAATTTCCAAAAAAAATTACATCTTTAAGTAAGTCTCCAATCAACTTAACCTCCAAACAATTCCTTTTAGTAAACATCTACACTTCTCAGTACTACAAATCAACAAAAAACTACACTTCCCAAAGAATCAAAACATGCATACTCACAGTACCAATTAAGCAAAAAGGGAGCAATTCTCAAGTCCCAACTAACCTAAAGATTGGATCTTGGACTTAAGATGTTCCAATTCTTGAGAAGTAGGAACATCCGATCTAACCACTTCAACTTCATCATCCAACAACGACCCAGAATCTGCTTTGACTTTAGGAGCAACTACAGCAAGAAAAACAAAGGATATGAACAAGAACTTCCACCAAGATGCCATGTCTGAACCCAAAGTCAGAGAAAAAACTAAGGCTCTGGTGATATATGATGATAATGGGGTTTTTTTCTTGGATTTTTCTACTGCACCAACAACTATATAGTCAATAAATACGTTTTTTGGGTATTTTATTTTTTTTGTTTTGTTTTCGGATTTTCCAAGAAATGTGTCTTGGATGGCGTAAAAATGCAAAATTTATCAAAGGGGTTCTTTGGTTTTGGTGTAGAGTATTAATGGTGGGGGTGGGTGGGGGTATGACGCGGCGGTATGTGGGTAGTTGGTTGGCGCTGTCTTGTTAAATGTTAAACGTGGCTGCTTATGGTGGAATCTAAGCACCCCTTGAATCTACTCGAGGTTCGATATTTATTTTGGGTTTGATTAATTTAAATTTGTATGTTTTGAAGGTAAAACATGAGAAAAAAGATAAATATACCTTCGAACTATCGTAAATGATATGCAGATATCTTCTGTTATATTTTTGGAACATTGGTACTCCAACCGTCTAAAAACTAGAGCATATATATCATTTATACTAGCAGATATACACGTGTCATAATCTTATTCACCGATCCGACATTTATTAAATACCGAATTGACGGATAAAATTGTGTCACGTGTCCCTATTTAGTCTTCTGTTAGAGTGAAGGACATATATGCTCTAGTTTTTGGACGGTAGAGGCATCAATGTCTTAAAAGTATAACGGAGGGTATCTGCATACCATTTACGATAGTTAGGGTTATATTTGTCCTTTTATTGGAAACACCTTTAAACTCAGCGTGAATATAACCCGATCTTGCAATATGAGTAATTTAATATATCCCTAAATTCTCGTCAAGTTCAAGATGTTTTCAACACTTATCTAGACTTTTTATTAAGAGTTTCATGCTCATATAAGAGTTTGAGACTACTTATTATATGTCATGTAATAAATTGGGAGTATATCTAAATTTAATTAAATAGATGAGTGTTTTTAAGGCTATCAATAGCTCGAGGACGAAACTAATACTAATTTACACCAAATTTAAAAATATTTTCTGTACTTCTCTCTGAGATGTTCTTTATCTAAAGCAAGAGTTAAAATTTCTAATTAATTATAGAAGAGTACTTACTACTCTAGCATATGTTTTATGGTTATTTTAGGTACATTTATTTAATGAAGAATGATGTACCACCTGTGGTAGTCTGTATCAGCATGGGTGATTTACATAAATGGAATTTGCTATTTAAATAGTATATCCAATTTTATTATTTGTGGGAAAATAGCCCATAAGTTTGGTGAAAAAAGAAAATTAAAACTAAAATAGTCAATTAAAATGTCCAAAATTGAAGTGGCCTTGTCAAGGTTACAATTTTGGTAATACTTAAATGCTTGAAGTGGCCTTTAGCAAGTCACTATATAATAAAAAAAATTGGCAATCTATAATTTAAGTTAAAAATATCTAAAAATGTTTAAAATGTTCAAAATTGATCTTGGCAAGTCATACTTTTCAAATGCAAATTATTGCAAGTCCATCACGTATGTGTTGGGTTAGGAAGAATTAGAGCATCATGCAAAAATTTATAATTGTGAATTATGATTGTGATAAATTAAATGACAAATAAAAATAATTAAAAGACATAATATTATTATATGATTTGACCAATTGGTCTACATATTATAAAACTAATAAAAAAACATTAAAACGGTAGAGAAAATAAAATTCCCCATAAACAAAATAACTATAACCATTATAATGGAGAAAATAAAATGCAAATTTTTTCTCGTTTTTATGAAAATTATATTTGTATTCATCTATATTTTTCATATATTTTATAAGGTTTTGATTAAAGAATTATTCTATTTTCTCCATGATAATGGTTATAGTTATTAAAAAAAGTAGTACAGGAAGACCATGAGCAAAAAGAGATTGAAATTTGTATGATTGTCAAATTTGTATATAGTAGAATACTTATATACATAGATACTTTATTGTAATATTAACACAAGTTGAAATGATGATTTGTGAATACAAGTATATCGGAATACATAAGTAATCTATCCAATTTAAAAGATTGATTAGGCAATACAAGTAGAATTGGATACATTAGTACTATATTTTTATAAACAAATATCTGAGTTAACACCAAGCCTTAAGTATTACTGGAAAAACTTGACCAAAAAGAGATTTGACGTTTGTTGGATTTATCAATTTTTAATACAGCCAGATACTTACACACTTTGATACCTACACATTTTATTATTTTTCATTTTTCTTTTTTTAGGTTATCCAACGTATCCATCTTTTGTTTAACAACAATGTATTCATATGTATACTATATTGGTGTATTTATTTTTTGTTTAACAACAATGTATTCATTTTTCAAATTGTCTTGTTCATATGCTAATTGTCATGTTTTACCTTGTTTGATATATTAAACATTAAGTTTTTATAAATACGTGTATCCTTGATATATTAATACTTTAAGTTTTATAAATAGAGATACAAATTTGAATTCAAAGTATTTATATGCTAATTGTACACAATTAATACATGTTTTTTATTTAGTTCATTGTAATTAAAATTGTATTAGAGTATAAATAGAAAAATAAAAACATATAAAGAAAAATACAACTAGAAAAAGATATAAATTGTAGTAATTTTTTAAAAATAACATACTTATAGCTATTGAACTTTAATAATCCTATAAATATAGTATTTTTGTAAGTTGCTCTTTATTTATTCAGTTTCTCTCATAATATCTCTTTTTATAATTTCAAATCTCCAAAAGACAAAAGTATATTTAAGATGATGTATGTAAGTCATGATAAATTCATGTAACTTTGTGGTATGTTCGATGTATATGGTTGAAAGGGATATTTTATTTTTCATTCACACCGCATTTAAAATTAAAATTATAATTATAAAATTAATTTATCGTTAGATTGATTATACTTTAACTAAATAAAGTATATTAATTTCAAAACTTAAACTTTAGATATCTCATCGTATCTGTGAACCAAGGACTAAATTAAGAGCTAAAACAAGACAACAACAACCAACACTTGAAAGCAACATCTAAGTCTAATGTAACATTACAAAAAAATTTTACCAGTATAAATTGTCAAGGCTTGCTTGTTGTAACTCAAAAACATTAATAAGTTGACCTTGAAACGAAACCAAATGTAGATTAGTTTGGATTTTTTGGGCTAAGAGTCTGTTTGGTATTGCTGCTAAAAACAATTTTTTTTTAAAAGTATTTTTTTAAAATGATTTTTCAGAAAAGTACTTTTGAAAAAAATAATAATTTGTGTTTGGCTAATTCATTTGAAAAATGTTTTTTATATGCAAAATGCATTTGACTGATCTTTTTTGAAAAAAATGTTTTTAAGAGTCAAATTACGAAAAAGGACAACTATTAATGTACTTTTAATATTAAGATTATTTTATAGAGAGAATCTATTTTAAATATCTAGTATGAAAAAGTTAATTAAACTTTTATTTTTATTAAATTAAAATGTACATATTTAAATTTGCAATCAATGTTATATTTTTTTGGGAGGGTTGAAATCTTTAATTGATATTATTTTTCTCTTTTTTTCTAACCTTACAAAAATATTTTTATTATCTTTTTTTTTTTCTAATTCGGTAAAATTATACGTAAAATAATATGTAAAATACATAAATATTTCTAAAAATAAGTAAAATAAAAGAGAAATTTTTATATAGTAGTAATTGTTTTGAAGCAAACTTCGTGACAACCTCAATCACATAAATATCATTATAAATAAAGTCATTCTTATGGTTTGAGCATCAACAAAACAACTCGTGACAATTCTCTGATTCATGAAAAGTTAAATAATTTTTTAAAGATATATTTAGAAGCATATATCTGCATCACATGAGAAATTGTTAAGAAAAACTAATGAAAATTTAGATTGATTCACGTTAGTTTCATTTATTGGAACATTACATACTACTGTATATTTTAAGCAAAAAAAAGAAAAAATAATTGTTACTCTATAACACCAAAAATCATTGCCCTCAAGTAGTTGAGGTTCTGGAATATATCCTCTTAGGATAGAATAATTTACTTCATCAGAATAGTGGTACATGAGATTCCAGTGATCTTCAAACTCACTCATAAATCATACAAAAAAATTTAAAGTGTAAGAGAAGAAAGAGTTGAAGATTAGAAATTTTTCTTGGTTGAAAAATGAGAGGAAATCACTCTATTTATAATCAAGAAATGGTAGTATGAACATGTGCTTATTGTGTCTTATCTGAAAAGTTATGACCATTCAGAAAAGTCACAACCTTTTAGAAAAGTCATAACCCATTGAAAAAGTCACACCTCATCGGAAAGTCACAACCTTCCAAGAGAACACATGCTATTCAAATAGAAATACATGGATGAATTAAGTGTGGGTATTATAGTAATTTAACATTCAAGTTAGGAGTTAATATATATATATATATATATATATATATATATATATATATACACTATATATATATATTAACAGTGTCGGATCCAGGATTTCTGTGAATGGGGTTTGAAGTATAAAGAAGTAAACATGTGAAAATTACAAGATGAAAAACTAAGCGAGATAAGAGGAAACTAGTAATATGAATCTAATAAGTTTAACTTGCTTTGTCATGCCGCGTTTAGTTTTTTCTACTTTTACCCTATTTCATCGAGCTTTTCTTTAAAAAAATCTTGTGTTTTTTTTCTCTTTTATAATGCAGTGTTCTACTCTATTTTTGATTTTTTTTTTAAATTCGACCACTAAGACTCTTTAAAAAGGGTGTAAGAATTGAGTTACTAATATTATAGTGTATATTCATAAGATAAATAATTGATATCGTCGATTTTTTAGTTCATTTATTTCAATTAACTAGGTTAGTCATTTGTGAAAAAGACAAATGATAAATAGATCAAATAAGTTTAGTTTAGTTTTCATCTTTTTAAAATCGAACTAAAAAAAAACTATAAAATTAAGGGAAAAAAATCAATTGATTAGATTTTATCAAAAGAATATTCATGACTTTTAAATTTCTTCATTCGATTAACTTTAATTTGATTTATTTTACATAATATTTTTTTGTAAATCAATTTCAAATTTAATAATAATTCATCATTTTTTAAAGGGATAAGGGTTTGAAAAATACCCTAACTTTGGTCGGATTAACTGTTGCGATACTAAACTTTCATGAGGACCTATTACCTCCCTAGACTAATTAATACCGC
>NW_006239117.1:660687-664098 GCF_000226075.1 Solanum tuberosum | reverse complement strand
AAAATACGGTATTAAATAGTCTAGGGAGGTAATAGGTCCTTATGAAAGTTTAGTATCGCAACAGCAAATCCGGCCAAAGTTGGGATATTTTTCAGACCCTTATCCCTTTTTTAAAAGAGTTTCAAGTTAGTACATGTAAAGAGACTTATGTAGAAATAAAATGAGCAACATAAATAAGAAGAACAAAAGACAAAAGTAGGAAAAATATGTTTAATAAATTTAAATAAAGATAAATTGAGAAAAAGAAATAGCATAGAGAGAAAAATAATTATAACAAAAATAATAGGGAAAACTACGTAAATGAGCCATAAAATTCAAAATAATTACAAGTTCATACACAAATCCAAAGTAATTCCTGAAATACTCATTCTCTCATAAATAATTACAGTCCATACCCCCATTCATTAAGGATGATAATTTTCGCTTAAGTATTACTAAATCGGTATCATATACTGTATTGGTATCATTAATGTTGATAATTTCGCTTAACTGTACTAAATTAGTATATATTTACTGTATTGGTATCATTAAGGTTTCTTGTTCAGAAATTATTTATTAGTCAATGATACTATAAGAGTATATATTTATATTGTTGTGGTATCATTAAGGTTTCTTGTTAAAAAATTACTCATTAGTCAATGATACTAATGAGTATATACTCTTATAGTATCATTGACTAATGAGTAATTTCTTAACAACAAATCTTAATGATACCAATACAGTATATATATATGATTTAATGTCAATTCAGCGAAATTATCAGCCTTAATGATACCAATACAATATATATGATACTGATTTAGTATCAGTTAAGCGAAATTAGTAAAGTGGGTATATAGTGTAATTATTTAATGGGATATGAATATAAAGGGGTATATGTTTTTAGTTATTTTACTTTTATGGGGTATTTACTTATTTTCCCCAAAAAAATAAAGATTTACATTGAACCCGAAAACAATGAGATATTTCATTGAGTTGGAAGTTGAGCCAAAATCAGAGCCCATTTTGGTTTCCCTTCCAAAAATAATGAAATGGAATTGGATTTGAGCCCAAATCCAGAACCCATTCAGCCTTTCAAAGCAAAAAAAAAAAAAAAAAAAAAAAACAAGTGAAAAAATGTTACAAGCAAGAATCGGACCTGAACCATTTCGGCCAAAATCGAAACCCTTAGCCGCTAAGCCAAGCTTTTCTATTGATTTAAGGGGTTCATTTTAATATATGTACACATAAAATAAAAAATAAACCTTATATATATAATGTAATTTTTAGACGAGGGGGTTCGGGTGAACCCCTGACCTCCACATGGGTCCGCCCTTTGTGAAGAATTATATAACAAAGTTATACAATTTTTTTAATCAATAAATGTATTCAATTTAACTTTTTTCTTATGAAATCAATGAAACAAATATATCGTAATTATTTTTTGTGTCATATATAAGACGTGAACCTCACAAATTAAAAAAAATATACTCATATACTACATCCGACTACAAATCAAAATGGATCTTCATCAATTTTTTTGAATAATTATTACTGGTTCTTCATTTAGTTCCCTATGAACAACAAAAAAAAAAAAAAAAAAAAAAAAATTATGATTCTGATAGAGAAAATATCAAAATTATATTAATTTTAAAATAAAATTATTATTTAAGTTATAATTTGACTAATTTGCTAAGTTGAATCTTTGGTGATTATTATTCCACATATTTGGATAATACTTTTCAGTCATTTATTGTTTCTTTAATTGAGATTGGTAAACATCAAATGTTTGAAGATGATTTTTCAACTTTGACAAATTTATATTGTCCTTTTGCATTATATTTACAATTTTTGCAAATGCATGTAATACATTCAGATCCAAACAAAAAACACATGATAGCTATTCCAAAGAATTGATAAAGATCCATTTTAATTTGTGTATGTCGGTAGTAAAACATGTCTTTTTTGAATTTTATTTTATTTGCAGGGTTCGATCTATATGACATAAAAAATTAATTAATTTTATCATATCAATTTTATTCTAATGATAAATTTAATTGAATATTTTTATTATTTTATTTTAAAAATTGAGAGAAGTTGAAAATATCTTTAAATTCAGCGCAAATTATTAGTTTAATTTTTGAATTATTGACCGCCTTAAAAACACCTTTTACTTGACTAAATAAACTTACATATACTCCCGATCTTGTTACATGTGTGAAATACATTCCTAAATTCTCGCCAAGTTTAAGAGTGTATCCAACAGTTCTCTCGATCTTTTATCAAGATCTCAATGCTCATACGAAAGTTTGAGACCACTTACTGCATAATATGACAAATCAAAAGTGTATCTAAATTTAATTAATCGAGAAAATAAGTATTTTTAAAACTGTCAATAGTTCGAAAACTAAATTAATAGTTTGTGCTAACTTTGAGATATTTATATTGGTGGACCAAATAAAAAAAAAGTATTTTTTTTCAAATAAACGTGCTATTATTCAAATGTGAAGTCATATTTTATTATTTGTAAGAAAAAAACAGTTATTATATGCTTTGAAAATTACTACAACAATTAAATAGTATCACTGTCATATGCTGGTGAGAGCCAAATAGCGTTAACCGAAAGTGAAGCCTATTCAGAGGCATCTATAGATTTTTTCTTTGTAAACGACGTCGACCTTGTGCTTCCCGAAGAATTTCCGTCTTTTCCTCTTCAAATCCGCTAAATTTTCCCCAAATTTTGCGTTCAATCGAGACTCTCGTTCGATCTTAACCAGGTTTACCTTGCAAAATTCAATATTAGTGTTGTTCTTATCATATGAAAATTGAGTTTTTTTTTGATGATTTGGATTATTCATTTCCCAGGTGGTTTTTTTTTTTTGTGTGTTTGTACTAGTTAATTTTATGGGTAATTGGTGTTTGATTAAATTAATCTGTTTATGTAGTACTGTTGTTGATTGTATGGAGTAGAAAGAGTAAAGGAAATGTTTTGCTAATTTTTATAAATGCAAGTTAATTTATTATCTGGAATTCTCTGGTAAGGTTGGATTTTGTTTTCTTTGGTTGTTATTGATGTTTATAGTGAAATTTGGTTGTTTTGTTAAGTAATTTGTTTTTAACTAGAGGATTTGACGTGTTGTAGCATTCCTTTATGCCTTTCTTGTGGTTTGGAAGCAAAGGACAAAACTTTTAATGTCAACTTAGTACTTGAGAACTTTGTACCTAAACTTAGGAGAACTTGAATGCTGAAATTCTTCATTTTTATTGATAACCGTGGTGTCTGGGTCAACTTGCGTGCATTCCACGGGTACTTGCTACCTCTCCTAACATAGGTACTGGGTAACTCTATCAACCTAGGTTTGGACAGATGGGAACTGCAATTGTTCATTTTGAGTTCTACAATTATTAGTTCATAGGCTGTAGTTCAAGCCG